>NC_045551.1:26569790-26869790 GCF_009769535.1 Thamnophis elegans
AAGGCAATTCTAGTAATTTAATGGGTAGGTGTCATGAACACAACAGATGACCGATTGCCAATATGAGCTACACAATCACTTCTCTTGATCACACCATAACAAGTATTGCTACCAAGTGTTCTAGAGGAAAAGCATCACTAACACTGAAATAGCTAACAATGATTTTAAGCGATTTTCATACTGGACTGCGAATAAGGCAGAAGTCTCATTGGTTTAGAATATGTCTTTGTGGTTCAATATAGTGGAAGTAAACACTAAAAAGTTCTTTCCTGCTATGGTGTCCCAAGGAAAGAAAAACAGAGAGCACATATTTTGGGTTAATGGTTTCCAAAGATAGCTACAGTATATTAGTCTTTTGCAGCCCCCCCCCAAAAGAAGAAAGTTACATAAATTACAGTTGATTTAATTAGAAGCAGATAAGAAATGTGAATCATCTTTAAGGTCAGGAAATGGATACAATATTGATATTAGGTCAATAAAGATTTTGAGATTGCCTACTATTATCTTTGTCTCTTCATTCCCCCCACCCCTGTTTTCATTAACATTTGCAATTCTGCTATGTTATATTTTTTTTTCCTCTGAGAGAATCTGTGTGTGCATCTGTCTGGTTTGTTTTTCTGGTTTAACTATTTTTTTATTAAACTTTAGAACCGTACAGAAATTACATTGCAAAATATGGCAATAGCAGCAGTATACCTAGCTCTGCGTGCCTACAGCCATCTGCCACATCTGATGGTATAATAGCTTTTAGAGTCATTCTGTTTTGCTGAAAGACAGCCTGCAAGTAGACTGTGGTGAGATGCAAGATGGTGTCAAACTTAAAATTCGGTTACAGCTCTTTTTTGTGTGCTAGTATTAGACAGGAAATGTAATAAAGAGAAATAGCATCTTTTATACCTCTTAGTATTCCTGGCAGTGTATCTTTAGTTAGATAGTGAAACAAAGTTTTTTTTTTTTTTTAAAAAAAGAGGAGGACTCACATGCCATTAAACATCCACTTAGAATGTCCCCCAAAACTTAATTTTATTAGTAGTCCTTTACAAGAAGAATGACTGCTGACATGGATTCCTTCTTTGAATATCGACTCTTCAGGCACATTTCTTTCCTCATCTATAATATAGAAAGTCTTTGTGCAAAAATGTTCTGGATACCCAGAGAAGTGAAGGAAATCATTCAGAGGATCACAGTCACAACAATTTCCATTAATTAACTAATTTTGAGTTTAATTGTTTGCTTATATTTATAAATATAAAGATTAAATGTGTATTTCTACCCTAAAACAGTAAAAAATGCAACCATAGACATCCAATATACATACAATAATAAATGCAATAGGTGATCAGAAATAGCCATTCTCTATTTCACTATTTATACCACAAAACTGTTATTTAATCAATCCCTTAGCATAACATTTGAACCTAGATTTTACTACATATGACTTTCCTTCCATAATATTTCTTTAAATATCAATTATACATGATTAGAATCATATACAAGGAAACAATGTTAGAAAAGGACACTGTGTAAACAAAAGCTGTCTCCTAAATCAGGATTATTTTGATTCTGCTTTCAGTAGTGGTTGGGTCATCATAGAAATTGATGGTTTAATTTATCAAACATCTATGATTAATTGAATTTTCAAAGAACATCAAGACATGAAATGGGCCTTCACAAATCATGCTAAGCCAAAACATAGGGTTTAGCATGATTTGTGAAAATACCCAGGGTCTGATAACTGTCATTTTGATAAGGATACAAATGGTTGGCATATAATGTTTGCTATCACATGTTAATGTTTTGTTAACATTTCAGCCAGAATACTATGCATCCAAAAGTGACTTATGACAATTTCCCCACATTTATGACCATTGCAGCATCCCTATGATCACGTGATTTATATTTGGATGCTTGACAACTGACTCATATTTATGACGGTTGCAGTGTCCCAGCATCATGTGATCACCTTTTTCAAACTTCTGACAAGCAAAGTCAATGGGGAAACTAGATTCAGTCAACAAACATGTTACTAATTTAACAACTGCAGTGATTCAGTTAACAAATGTATTAAGAAAACTCATAAAATGGGACAAAACTCATTTAATAAATTTCTCACTTAGTAACATAGATTTGGGGCTCAATTGTGGTCTTAAGTCAAGGACTACCAGTATAGGTAATTTAGGTTGGCAAATTATTTTAAGATTGTGACAAAATTAAAGAGAATTGGGGGAAAATGCTCTATTTTTAAATTTTTTAATAAACGTACAGAAATACTGTAATAATAAATTAAGTTTATGCTCTCAGCTTTATTACCAGCTGCCTGTGTTATTAGGACAACTATATTAAGTTGTAAGATAAGATATTGTGAGTTCCAAATTTAGTTTACATTATGTGCTGTCAGCACAGTGGTAGGATTCAAATCCGGTGGTGTCCTCATGGATGCGCACAGCACGTGCGTATATGCATGCAGCGCATGCATGCATCTTAGTGCCTCTGCGATGCTCCGCAATGCTCCAGCTGCTCCATGGAGCGTCGCACAGGCGTTGCGCGCGCCATGTGTGTGTGTGGCAGTGCAGAAGCTTTAAAACACAGGTAAGGAGTTCAGGTGGATGGGTGGGCCCTCCGGAGCACCGTACCAGAATGGTATCCGGTGCTCCATGCTGTCTCCGGGGTGTACTGCCTGCAACCTACCACTGTGTCAGCACATCATGTCTCTACAAAAACTTGCTTATCACATACAACCAAAACCAATGCTAATTCTGATAGCAATAGCAGTAGACTTATATACCGCTTCATAGGGCTTTCAGCCCTCTCTAAGCGGTTTACAGAGAGTCAGCATATTGCCCCCAACAATCTGGGTCCTCATTTTACCCACCTCGGAAGGATGGAAGGCTGAGTCAACCCTGAGCCGGTGGGATTTGAACCGCTGAACTGCTGATCTAGCAGTAGCCTGCAGTGCTGCATTTAACCACTGCGCCACCTTGGCGCAATGCTAATTCTGATTCTAATGCTTCAATGAAAAATTCCAACCAACATGTTATGATATAAAATTATCTGATGGTTCTCAAAAACATATGAATGGATGCATCACCATCTCACCAGAAACCTCAGTTATGGGAATATTAAGCACAATAAAACTAAAATCCTGCTAAAATAGAAGTAAAAATCAAAATCAAACAATTAAAAATTATAACCCAGCTATCATTTTAGAATATGGCTGAAATATACTTGTAGAAATATATCTTTCAAATGCAAGGTCAGTTCATATAAGTGTTCATGTTAACCACTAGGTTCTGGTGGTTAACATGGTTCCACATATAAAGTATGGGAAATATATGTAATTATGAAGAATGTCACTTCATATAACTACCTGTGGCCAGCGTTCCCTCTAAGGTGCGCGTGTGAGCGGCCGCGCAGGTAACAAAAAAACACCGTGCACAGATTTCAAAGTGCAGCACAGTGTTTTTTAATGCCTTCAAATGTGACTGAAAATATCCCCCTTCCCTCCCTTCTGAACTCTGATTTCTGATTGGTGAAATCAAGGAAGACTCTGCCCGGAGATCGATGACACTGCAGAAGGGAGAATTCCCATTGGTCCTCTGGGGCTTCGTCAGTTCCTGGGAAAACGGGATTCGCTGGTTGTAGCCTGCGTTTCTCTGCACATCTGGGGTTTCTCAGGGATTGCCTCGTCTGAAGCCCCGTTCTGGGCTCAGCATTTTTTCTGCGATCCCTTCGCTTTGGGGAGAGAGGGAAGCAGCGTGGGATTGGACTGCCTGAGCCAAAGGGGTCCACAGGATCTTGAGACTTGATTTTGAGCAGTACCAATCCTTTCCACTCTTTCCTTTTCCTTTCTGTCCTTCTTCTAACTTCTGTTCTTTTTCCTTTCCTTTCTCTTTGCCTTTCCTTCTTTTCCTTTTCTTTCTCCTTTCCTTTTTCCTTTCCTTTCTCTTTTCCTGTCCTTTTCTTTTTCCTTTCCTTCTTTTCCATTTCCTTTCCTTTTTCCTTTCCTTCTTTTCTATTTCCTTTCTCTTTTCTTTTCTTTTCTCCTTTCCTTTTTCCTTTCCTTCTTTTCCATTTCCTTTTTTTCCTTTCCTTTCTCTTTTCCTTTCCTTTCTTCTTTCCCATTTCCTTTCCTTTTTCTTTTCCTTCTTTTCTATTTCCTTTCTCTTTTCCTTTCCTTTCTCCTTTCCTTTCCTTTTTCCTTTCCTTCTTTTCCATTTCCTTTCCTTTTTCCTTTCCTTCTTTTCCATTTCCTTTCCTTTTTCCTTTCCTTCTTTTCTATTTCCTTTCTCTTTTCCTTTCCTTTCTCCTTTCCTTTTTCCTTTCCTTCTTTTCCATTTCCTTTTCTTTTTCCTTTCCTTTCTCTTTTCCTTTCCTTTCTTCTTTCCCATTTCCTTTCCTTTTTCCTTTCCTTCTTTTCTATTTCCTTTCTCTTTTCCTTTCCTTTCTCCTTTCCTTTCTCCTTTCCTTCTTTCCCATTTCCTTTCCTTTTTTCTTTCCTTCTTTTCTATTTCCTTTCCTTTTTCCTTTCCTTTTCTTGTTTCCCATTTTCTTTCCTTTCCCTCCCCCTCCCCTCCCCCCCTTCCTGGGGGTCTGAGGGAGAGGGAGGGGCCCCTTTTCCTCCTTGCCCCCCTCCCAACATCTGCTCTGATGGCAATTATGGCTAAAAAAAATTCAGGTGCTCAGGCATGAAAATGTGCTGCTCGAACACTATACTTTTCCGCACACACTGAAAAAAAATTAGAGGGAACATTGCCTGTGGCATCCATTAAGGTTATAGAATGGACCTTGCTTATTACATGAAGTCCTATGAGGAAGCCCCATGTGCTGTTCCATAATTATGGAGTACCCAACAGAAAGGTTTATTTTAGACTCCTGCACTGATCTGGATGTTAGTCTTGGTGTCTGAAATGGCCATTTTCAATTCTATCATTTTACTTCAGCTACTTTTCCCGCAACATTTTATTCAGTGAAAGTGAATAAAATTTCAACAAAGTATTTCTTGGTTTCTGAAGAAGAGATTTAAGTTGTATGTCTTAAATCAATAAATTTTAACTTCCATTATCTCTTATATGTTTTAGATCTGATTAGGTGTTTTTTGGGGGGGGAATGTATGAGATGTTCAGGGAGGGGTAGCACTTCTGATGTAGGGGCATGTTGTGTCCTTTTAGGGCAACTTTTAGGACAGCTCATCCACCTTTGGTCCCCACTTGTCACTCAGCTCTCACCTGTGACTCCTAGTAGCTGCAGCATGCACAGCGGACACACCCCAGGCAATAGTTTTGACAGGCTGGCCAAACTGGGTTGAGAGTAACCATTGGGTCATTGACCTTTGGTGAGTTAGGGACTTGTCTATCATGAGCATGTGAAGACAGACTCTGGCGTATTGAGTGGATGAAACCTGCTAGAATAGGACAACTGTCATGAAGGCGGTCTCTGCAAGTGATGTGGTATGCTAAGAGCACTACAAGACATGAAAGACACCCTGGTGAACCACTGCGCCCAGCCCATCAACAATTGTCTTGACTCTTGTCCTGCTATTGGAGCAAGATGGAACCTGGGAAGAGAGAGTGAGGCTGACTATGCGCACCTCTCCCTCACTTTAATCCAATTCACATGCAAGTCATGACATCCCCGCATTTCCCGTGAACCTTCAAAGTCCTGTGGTGGTGGGCAAGTGATGTAGCAGCAGGTATGGATAAACTGGAAGCTATAGCCACAGACCTGCACACGGGCGACTCAGGTCTAATGGTCGTCTTATTGCTGACCAAAGCAACAGCTGAACTCAGTGTCTATCTGAGTGACTCAGCAGCCCTCTTTAGGACCACACTGCTCACCTCCGTAGTAAGAAGAAGAGGCTAGAAAAGGTGCCAGAAACATTGTTACTTCATAGAACCCTGTCCAGCTTACTGCGGCTGGAGGAATCCCATTTCATGTGGTCAAATAACAAAACTTCAAAGAAAATGTAGGTGACACCACTCACCATTGACACATGGAACGTACATACATCTTCACTAGCAGAAGATCTTGACAACCAACTCTCAGAGCTGCAATTAGAGGAAAGTGCTGAGAAGGACTGGGAATGCTTTCAGGATATTGTGCATTCTTCTGCACTAAAGGTTTTTGGACCCTTACACAGGAAACAGCAGGACTGGTTTGATGAAAATGATGAGGAGATCAAGGCTTTACTTGCTGAAAAGCACCACCTTCACTGTGCTTATCAGAACAACCCATGGTCAACAGCTAAGAAAAATGCCTTCAATAACACTTGCAGGAGCATACAGAGCAAGCTTCACAAGATGCAGGACTCCTGCTTAAGTACTAAAGCAGATGAAATTCAGAAGCTTGCTGATAGAAATGATGCTAAATGATTCTATGAAGTCCTCAGATCCTTGTGTGGACCTCAACTGTCATGGAGCTCTCCTCTACTGAACTCAGATGGTGCAACTCTCATCACTGAGAAGTCTCTGATTCTACAGTGATGGGCTGAGTATTTCCAATCTGTATTGAACCGCCCATCTTCCATCAACAATGAGGTGATTGATAGAATGCCCCAGGTGGATATCAACCACAGCCTGGATGCCCCACCATCAAAGACTGAAACCCTACAGGCCATCAACCTCTGTCCAGTGGCAATGCCCTAAGATCTGATATGATCCCAGCAGAGGTCTATTAGGATGATGGTGCAGTGCTTGTTGATAAACTCACTCAGCTGTTCCAGTCTTTATGGAACCAAGGATCCATTCCTCAGGAAATTGAAGGATGCATCCATCATACACCTCTACAAGAAGAAAGGGAATTGACAAGCCTGTGACAATCATAGAGGAATATCACTGCTTTTCATCACAGGCAAGATCCTTGCACGAGTGTTGCTGAACCACCTGACTGACCACCTGGAACAGGGTTTATTACCCAAGACACAGTGCAGTTTCCACAAAGACCATGGCACTTGGACATGATCTTCACAGCCCAACAGCTCCAAGAGAAGTGCCAAGAGCAGAATCATGAATTGTATACCACCTTTGTGGACTTCACTAAGGCTTTTGACCAGTGGTGAAATTCAATTTTTTTACTACCGGTTCTGTGGGCATGGCTTGGTGGGCATGCAGGGGAAGGATACTGCAAAATCTCCAGAGGCCTTTCCTGTTACAAATGGCATCAAGCAAAGGTGTGTGTTAGCACGACCTTGTTTGGCATGTTTTCAGCCATGCTGTCAGATGCCTTCCAGAACAGTTCCTTGGGAGTTAGCCTGAGATACAGGACCAATGGGAAATTGTTCAACCTGCAAAGACTCCAGGCTGTCACAAAGATAAAGGATATTGTTTTACATGACCTCCTGTTTGCTGATTCCTGAAGAGCAGGAAATGCAAGCCAATGTGGACAAATTTGCAGCATCATGCAACAACTTCGACATCCTTATCAACATAAAAAACTCTGAAGTGATGCAGCAGCCAACTCTGAAAGCCCAACACCAAGAGCCCACCAACATAGTGAAGGGACAAAAGCTGCAAGCTGTGGACCAATTTACATACCTTGGCAGCACCCTCTCCCATGCAGTGACAATTAACATTGAGGTCAACTGCAGAATCGCCAAGGCAAGCTCTGCATTTGGCAGATTACTGACCAATGTGTGGGACCATCATGGAATAAGTCTTTCTACAAAACTCAATGTCTACTGAGCAGTAGTGCTAACTACCCTGATGTATGCCAGTGAGACTTGGACTTTATACAGGAGGCACACTAGGCAATTGAACCACTTCCACATGATCTGCCTCCATAGAATACTGAGGATCCGGTGGCAGGACAAGGTGCCAGACACAGAAGTCCTCTCCAGAGCAGGCCTGCCATTGGTTCACACCCTGCTGATGAAAGCCCAGACAAACTGGGGAGGCCATGTTGCAAGAATGCCAGACCATCGCATCCCTAAACAGCTCCTCTATGGTGAGCTGTCTCAAGGAAAGTGATCACATGGAGAACAAAGGAAGCGATACAAAGACACGTTGAAAGCCTCCTTTAAGTCCCTGGAAATTGACACCATCTCCTGGGAAACCCTGGCACAAGATTGATCGACAGGGTGAACGCTGATCCACCAAGGCTGCCAGACATCTGAGGACAGAAGAAAAACAATACCACAAGAGAAGCGAGCACTCCACAAAGCCAGAGCTGCAAATGCTGCAATAGTGGTGCAATGATGTATCTGCCTGACATATAGTAGAACATTTCATGCCCGTATAGGTCTTATGTGACCTGCGGACACATCGTGGACAGCCCACAACCTGAGTGATGTCAAGGTCCTCTTCAAACATGATGGATGAACATCAATCAACAGGTTTTTTTTTTAAAAAAATACAGTACTATTTTTAGGATAAATAAATTATCTAAAAGAAGACATGAATATTGAATTGAATTGAATTGAATAGGTTTATTTATAGGCCGCCCTTTTCCCTGAGGGGACTCAGGGCGGCTAACAACTCGTAGGAAGGGGGATACAGACAATAACATATAACATTACATATAATTAAAAAGTAAACAACATTCATCCAACATTCGGGTGGGGGCAGATCAATCTCTACCCCCAGGCCTGGCAGGATAGCCAGTTCTTGAGGGCTACGCGGAAGGTCTGAAGGGTGGTGAGGGTACGGATCCCCACGGGGAGCTCGTTCCAGAGGGTCGGAGCTACCACTGAAAAGGCTCTCCTCCGCGTAGTGGCCAGCCGGCACTGGCTGGCAGATGGCACTCGGAGGAGGCCTAATCTATGAGATCTAATCGGTCTCGAGGAGGTAATCGGCAGGAGGCGGTCTCCCAAGTACCCAGATCCACTACCATGGAGGGCTTTATAGGTGGTAAGAAGCACCTTGAAGCGCACACGGAGATCAACAGGTAGCCAGTGCAGCTCGCGGAGGATAGGTGTTATGTGGGTGAACCAAGGTGCACCCACAATCACTCGCGCGGCCGCATTCTGGACTAGCTGAAGTCGCCGAATGCTCTTCAAGGGCAGCCCCATGTAGAGCACGTTGCAGTATTCCAGCCTAGAGGTCACGAGGGCGCGAGTGACTGTTGTGAGTGCCTCCCGATTCAGGTAGGGTCGCAACTGGCGCACCAGGCGAACCTGGGCGAATGCCCCCCTGGTCACAGCCGACAGGTGGTGATCAAAGGTCAGCTGTGGATCCAGGAGGACTCCCAAGTTGCGAACCCTGTCTGAGGGGTGTAAAATTTGGCCCCCCAGCCTGAGTGATGGAATGCTAGCCAAATTGTTGGGAGGGAAACACAACAGCCACTCGGTCTTTTCTGGGTTGAGTACAAGCTTGTTAGCCCGCATCCAGTCTCTAACGGCCTCAAGACCCTGGTTCATCACGTCCACCACTTCATTGAGTTGGCACGGGGCGGACAGATACAGCTGTGTATCGTCCGCATATTGATGGTATCTTATCCCGTGCCTCCGAATGATCTCGCCCAGCGGTTTCATGTAGATGTTAAATAGTACGGGGGACAGGACCGACCCCTGCGGCACCCCATATGTTAGGGGCCTCATGGTCGATCTCTGTCCCCCGACCAACACCGACTGCGACCTGTCCGAGAGGTAGGAGGAGAACCACTGCAGAACAGTGCCTCCCACCCCACCTCCAGCAGTTGTCGCAGAAGGATACCATGGTCGATGGTATCAAAAGCCGCTGAGAGGTCAAGAAGAACCAAGATGGAGGGATAACCTCCATCCCTGGCTCTCCAGAGATCATCGGTCAATGCGACCAAAGCGGTTTCTGTGCTGTAACCAGGTCTGAAGCTGGACTGGAAGGGGTCCAGGTAATCGGCTTCCTCCAAGGACCGCTGAAGCTGGTAGGCCACCACCTTCTCAACAACCTTCCCAAGAAAGGGGAGGTTGGAGACTGGACGATAGTTGTTAAGTACAGCTGGATCCAGAGATGGTTTCTTCAGGAGGGGTCTCACCACCACCATTTTAAGTGCGGCGGGGAAGTGCCCCTCCCGAAGCGAGGCGGTAATAACTGCTTGGATCCAGCTCCGTGTCACCTCCCTGCTGTTAGCTACCAGCCAGGAGGGACACGGGTCCAGTACACAGGTGGAGGCACTCACAGCCCTCATGGCCTTGTCCACGTCCCCGGGGGTAACATCCTGAAACTCAACCCAGCGCTGGTCTACCAAGTCGTCCACTCGTGCCTCGGCTGGGTCTGCAAGGGTGGAGTCCAGATCCGACCGAAACCGAGCAACTTTGTCCGCCAAGAACTGGGCATAGTCTTCAGCCCTACCCTGCAAGGGGTCCCCCGTATCCCTCTTATTTAAGAGGGAACGGGTTATCCTAAACAGGGCGGCTGGACGGGACTCGGCGGACGCAACCAAGGAGGCAATGTATGCTCTTTTTGTTGCCCTAAGTGCCCTGATGTATTCCTTGGTGCAGGTTGTTAAAAGTGCTCGGTTCGATTCGGATCTATCGGACCTCCACAGGTGCTCTAGGCGTCTCCTTCGGCGTTTCCTCTCCCGGAGCTCCTCGGTGAACCAAGGAGGCCTCCGGGATCCACCACCTCGGAGTGGCCGTAGTGGCGCAATCCGGTCAAGGGACTCCGATGCTGCCGAGTGCCAGGCAGCAACCAGAGTTTCTACCGGATTGTGGGCGAGAGTGTCAGGAATAACCCCAAGCTCCGTCTGGAACCTCAAGGGGTCCATCAGTCGCTTGGGGCGGAACCACTTGGTCGGTTCCTCCTCCCTACAGTGGGGGTTTGGTCTCCGGAAGTCAAGCCTCAGTAGGCAGTGGTCTGACCACGACAGGGGTATGATCTCATTACCCCTCAGACCAAGATCACAAGTCCACTGCTCCGAGAGAAATACGAGGTCGAGCGTGTGACCTGCTGAGTGGGTAGGGCCCCAGATTATCTGGGTCAAGCCCATGGCTGTCATGGAAGCCATGAACTCCCGCGCCCCATCAGAGTGTTCACCGAGCGTAGGCAAGTTGAAGTCCCCCAGGACCATAAGCCTGGGGAACTCAGCTGCCAGCTCGGCTACCGACTCGAGGAGCGAGGGGAGGGCTGCTGCAACGCAGTTGGGAGGCAGGTACGTTAACAGCAGGCCCACTTGACCCTTGAGGTCCAACTTCAGCAGCAGGGACTCACACCCGACAAGCTCCGGAGCAGGGATCCTACGAGGAACAAAAGACTCCCGAATAACAATAGCCACACCCCCACCCCTTCCCTGAGCTCTCGGCTGATGAAGCACCTGAAATCCTTCTGGGCACATTTCTACGAGGGGGACTCCTCCCTCCGGGCCCAGCCAGGTTTCAGTAATACACGCCAGGTCTGCCCCCTCGTCTAAAATTAAGTCCCGGACGAGGGGAGCTTTGTGGACAACAGACCTGGCGTTTAGCGACAACAGCCGGAGACCAGGGTCCTTGTTACTCGCGCCATCTGGTCTCGGAGTGGGACTCATAGGGCCGGAAGGATGGATCTCTATTACGTAGCGATCCCTCCTTCCCCGGTAATGGCCAGCCCTAAAGTCCCCGCCATATCTGCCCCTCCCCGTTACGACCGTAATGCTCTGACCCACTCCCGTGTCTGTGGTCCCCCCACCCACACCTATAGCTCCCGCATTCCATATTAACTGTTGTAATGTTTCCAGTTAGAGCATTTTTCATTACTGTTTCTGAAACAATATCAGGTAACTGTACAAAATGTTTATGTTTATGTTTATTCAATTTGTATGCTGCCCCATTCCCGAGAGACTCGGGGCGGCTAACAAGCAGAGGGGGAAGGGGAATACAACAGAAAAACAAAAAAAGACAAGCAAATTAAAACACAGCAACAGTCGTAACAATTCAAGTGGGGCTGGGAACTCATCAGCCCCAGGCCTGCAGGAAAGTCTTAGTGGTGAGGGTCCGGATCTCCACGGGGAGATCATTCCAGAGGGCCGGAGCAACCACAGAGAAGGCCCTCCCCTGAGGGGTCGACAGTCGACATTGGCTAGCAGATGGTATTCGGAGGAGGCCTAATCTGTGGGATCTAATTGGTCGTAGGGAGGTAATTGGCAGGAGGCGGTCTCTCAAGTACCCAGGTCCGATACCATGTAGGGCTTTAAAGGTAACGACTAGCACCTTGAAGTGTGTCCGGAGCCCAACAGGCAGCCAGTGCAGGTCGCGGAGGATAGGTGTAACGTGGGTGTACCGAGGTGCACCCACAATCGCTCGAGCGGCTGCATTCTGGACAAGCTGAAGTCTCCGAATGCTCTTCAAGGGCAGCCCCATGTAGAGCGCATTACAGTAGTCCAGTCTTGAGGTCACAAGGGCATGAGTGACTGTTCTAAGAGCCTCCCGGTTCAGGTAGGGTCGCAATTGGTGCACCAGATGAACCTGGGCAAATGCCCCCCTGGTCACAGCTGACAAATGGTGTTCTAAAGTCAGCTGCGGGTCCAGGAGGACTCCCAAATTGTGAACCCTGTCTGAGGGGCGTATAATTTCACCCCCCAGCCTGAGAGATGGAGTACAAGGCCAATCTTTGGGAGGGAACAGCAATAGCCACTCGGTCTTGTCGGGATTGAGTGCAAGCTTGTTCATACCCATCCAGACCCTGACAGCCTCCAGGCACTGACACATCACTTCAACTGCTTCACTGAGTTGGCACGGGGCGGACAGATACAACTGTGTATCGTCCGCATATTGGTGGTAATTTATCCCGTGCCGACGAATGATCTCACCCAGTGGATTCATGTAGATATTAAATAGGAGAGGGGACAGGACGGAACCCTGCGGCACCCCATATTTAAGGGGCCTAGGGTCGACCTCTGCCCTCCGACCAACACCGACTGCAACCTGTCCAAGAGGTAGGAGGAGAACCACTGAAGAACGGTGCCTCCCACTCCCACCTCCCGCAACCGTCGCAGAAGGATACCATGGTCGATGGTATCGAAGGCCGCTGAGAGGTCAAGGAGCACTAGGATGGAGGCATGGCCCCCATCCCTGGCTCTCCAGAGATCATCGATCAGTGCGACCAAAGCAGTTTCCGTGCTGTAGCCAGGCCTGAATCCAGACTGAAAGGAATCCAGATAATCGGTTTCATCCAAGGACCATCAGAGCTGAAAGGCCAAAAAAATTTAGCCTATTGATTTACTATCATGTAAGAACTGGATGCAACAAAAATTAACTGTATGTTCCTTAATTGGAATATCACCATGCTTTTGAATAGGTTTTCCCATTTTTTATTTCCCATTATAGAGAGGCTGTAGGATGATATGAAAATGCATAATTACATCTAATATTACAATTTAACCATAAATCTTGCTAGTCATAGTAATACAAATGATTTTAGTATGTTTATTACCACCTCCTGAGGTTTTATGAACATAATCCATATGTGACAAACATAAGTTTTGCCAATAATGTAATTTTAATTAAAGGGTTGGTATTGTTTGATCACAAGAGTAATTAGCATATTTCTGTCCTATTCAGGACAGAATGTTCTATAATTGAACAGACTGTCCTTGGATTTGTTAGGGGAATATCTGAACTTGCACCTATCTGGACTGAAACTAGGTTTGGGTTTTATTCCTGTTTGGCCTGCCTTGGTTTTTGCCAGTCTTGCAAGATTGATGTCAGTCTTACAAAATAGACCAGGCAGGAAACAAGACCATATGAGCTAATTCTATTTTTATTATGATACATTAATAGAACCGGTTAAGTCTGAAAATATTTCTTCTTTACCCCCATCTCCTTTACAACCAAAAACCAGGAAGGGTTTCTTCTGAGCCTCTTGTCCCATTTACCCTTCTGCTGAAGGGTAAAGCGGTGCTTTAACTGATTGTTTCCTTGCTTGACTCTCATTGCTCTGCCTTCCAAGGTCATTCCTATAGACCATTATTTGGGGGGAGGAGTGTTTTTTATTATTTGTGAGTGGAGTTGATCACTGAGTAGTCTGATGGTACTGGAAGCTACTGAAGCTGAAGTGTCTCAAGCTGATTGGTATATTATCCATGGAATGGTTGGGGAACCTTAGAAAAAGGCGTGGGGGATTGGGGAAACAGAGCAGGCAAAAGTTCTATGGTATGATGGGCATGGGCATGATTAAATATGGTGGAAGACAAGAAGCTGGCCATTCTCAGAGACTGCAAGATCAATGTCTTATACCAGTTTTGTGTTCCAGTTCCTTGGTCTCAGCCCCTTATCAGACAGAAAACCTTCAGAAGCCCTAGTTTTTAAGTTCCGCCAGATCAGTCTATAATACCAGTCTTCTTGCTATTTAGCACCCTCCCTTGGCTGAGCCCCTTGACTCATTTTGTGATTGGCAGTGGAGATGCTCAGGCTCATGGTCTTGGAGAACTTGCCTTTTCTGAAAGTGTGGTCTAAGATAACTCAGAAATTCATGGCCTATCCTGGTCACCCAGAGCTCAATAGAAAACAGTAGTCATACATTGTACTATAGGGCAGGATGGGAGTTGTGTATTCATTCTTGCTATATTTGATTTCTCTGCAGCTTTCAATACATCAATACAAACACAGGAAGTCTTTAAGAAGATGTTGGATAACCATTTGTCTGAAGTGGTGTAGGGTTTCCTGCCTAGGCAGGGTGTTGGACTAGAAGACAATCCAAGATCCCTTCCAACTCTATTATTGTTTTCTATTCTATTCTATTCTATTCTATTCTATTCTATTCTATTCTATTCTATTCTATCAATCATAATATCATTATGGGTTGGTGCTGAGAAGAACTGTGTTGTGCTAGTTCACTTCCTTTCTCCCTGGTCGATTCCAGTCAGTGGTGACCAGCGGGAGAGAGATCCCACCTTCAGTCCCTTCTGTGTGGGGTGCCACAGGATTCAATATTCACATTACTCTTTACAAATCTATATGAGGCCACTGTGTGATTTCATCTGTCACCATGGGATTAGGCATCATCATAATGCTGATGATACTCAATTATACATCTCTGTCCCTGGGCAATTAAGTCATGTTGTGGATGTCTTATCCTGGGTGTGAGAATGATCTGGTTGTAACATCTGTCACTCCACTGATCACCAGCATTGGTTTGGCTGATCTGGCTGGCTAGGTGGGTGTTCCTTTCCTCCCTCACTGCTCCATGTGCATCCCTCCCAAAGCTGCACACTCGGTGGAAGAGGACGACCATCCCAGATAGAAGGAATGTATCAATCTTTGGTCAAGGGTATATGATAGCTGTGCTCCCCTGCTAGAACCTCCAAACAAGCTCAACCATGGATGTCTTATCCTATTGCCTGAAGGATGTAAGGGCCTGAATGGAATAATAAGGTTCAGTTGAACTCTGGCAATAGCAATAGCAATAGCAGTAGACTTATATACCGCTTCATAGGCCTTCCAGGCCTCTCTAAGCGGTTTACAGAGAGTCAGCATATTGCCCCCAACAATCTGGGTCCTCATTTTACCCACCTCGGAAGGATGGAAGGCTGAGTCAACCCTGAGCTGGTGAGATTTGAACCGCTGACCTGCTGATCTAGCAGTAGCCTGCAGTGCTGCATTTAACCACTGCGCCACCTTGGCACCTTGGCAAGGCTGACTGTCTTTGGGTTTTGGGTTCTAGGACTATGCCCTCTTTATTGCTGGGTAGAGTTGCACTAATACACCAGTTCAAACTCAGGAGTAATCCTAGACTTTCAATTTCTGTTAAAAAAAAAAAAGATGGCAATTGTGGCTAAGAGGCTTTTTGCAGTTTCATGTTTGGCAGCGGTTGTGTCTGTTCATGTCACTGACTCCCTACTCACCTCCTAATTGGACTACTGTAATGCATTCTACATGGGATTTCCCTTGAAGAGTATCAAAGAACTTCAGCTTCTGCAAAATGCAGCAGTGTGGGTCCCTCTACATTTCTACTCTGAGCTGCACTGGTTGCCTGTTTGCTTCTGGGTCCAATTCATGGTGCTGTTTTTGACCTTTAAAGTTCTCCAGTGGCACGGGACTGGGATATTTGAGGGACCATCAATCATTATCTATGTGTATTTAATATCTATTTTAGTACAATTCCAAGAACCACCTACTTCCTACTATTTTCTTTAAAAACTCTTTTTAACTTTCTGCAAAGTTTGTCAGTCAGTCCAGAGGTGAGATGTTGACTTGAAACAAATATGCAACATCCAGAGATCAGACAGTTGATTCCAATGCAGGATCATGGGTCAGGGCTTCCTCTTAAAGCAGGGTGTACCCATATGCCTTTAGTCAAGGCATTTGCTCCCTTGTTTGGCAATGAGCTGCATAGAAGGTCTTTGTTCCACTCTTGGCTCTATTTGCAGGATCCAGAGACTGGGGCATGTGTTATGTCATCATTAAATTTTCTAGATAACAATTGCTTTAGATATCCCTCTGTTTTATAGTTTTATTGTACACCACCCAGAGCAGTGGTGGGTTGCAGTGGTACGCCTCAGTACGGGCATACCAGAGCCTGCTCGGAGCACCGGATACCATTCTGGTACGGTGTTCTGGAGGGCCCACCCACCTGCCCGAGCTCCTTACCTGTCTTTTAAAGCTTAAAAGCTTCCGTGCATGCATGCGGCAAATACAATGCCTGTGCGACGCTCTGTGGAGCAGCTGGAATGTCGCGGAGGCTCACGGAGGTGCTAAGATGTATGCGTGCACTGCGCACATCCATGTGGATGCCGCCGGGTCTGTTCCAACCATACCGGTTGGAATGGGATCGGGAACCCATCACTGACCCAGAATTACTTTTCCATGAGAAATGTGGCCATGTACATTTAATGAATGAATGAATAAATAAAATGTAGCTTTCTATTTGTAGTTATGTTCAACTGAAAATGAATTGTGAATAAAATTTTAAGCAATGTATATCATCAGGACTATTGAAAAAACTAATAGATTAGCAGGATTTTCAGAAGCAAGAATGAAGTGGATTTGTTATCTTGAAACAATCCTAAAAATGAAAACTCAGCTTTAAGATTTCATGCCAGTGACAGCCTGTTTTACAGCCACAAGCCTGGAACATCTCGACTTCTGGTGGGGCAGGGCCTGAGTGGATTGTTGTTTTTAACAGCTCCAGATCCTTGGCTGTGTTAAGCTGTCTAAACAGTATCCATCAACTGTTTGACAGTTTGATTACCTCTTCTCCGGGCTAAGGAGGAGAAGGCGAGCAAGCTATGTTTGGGCAGCACTCCATTTAACCCCCCAGAACATAAATCTGGGGTGGGAAGAAGGAGCTGCCTGGTAACATAGTGGATTCTCTGCGTCAAGGACCTCTTCTGCCTTTTTTGCAGAATGAAGGCACACGTCCACCCTTAGCTCAAAGACTGATTTATTACTGATTTCAAAATGGGCAGAACTGATACTGGTGAACTTCTAATTGTATGTATAAGTCTTTAACTCCATTTTTTTAAAAAATTCCTTCTGACAATTTACTTGCTAGAAAAACACAGAAAATGGTGCCGAACAGC
Source organism: Thamnophis elegans (assembly GCF_009769535.1). Classification (NCBI taxonomy): domain Eukaryota; kingdom Metazoa; phylum Chordata; class Lepidosauria; order Squamata; family Natricidae; genus Thamnophis; species Thamnophis elegans. The sequence continues at coordinate 26,587,191 of NC_045551.1, forward strand.
TCTGTAGGAGGGGTGAGGCTCTGACGACAGATTTCTATGGAGCTCAGAACATTTAAAGATCAGTAAAACAGAAGTGATTTATTATCAAGCTAAATAGTAATTGCTGGACAAGCGGCTTGCCTGGATTTAGGAATTTGGTGGAGAAGATTAAATCTGGAATGGCTTCTAAGCAGCAAAAACTTACCCCCCCTAATGTGTCTCAAAGCTCTGGTAATTCTCCTGCTCCTGGGATTAAATTAGTCACTACTCCCCCCAATCTCTTCCTACCCCTGCAGGGGAGCCTTTGACCTGAGAAATACTGCAAAAAGAACTAAGCATGGCCTTAGCCAAGGCTTTAAAAAATCATGCAGCTGTGATGGAAATTAAAATAAAGGAAGAGATATCTGCTGCTCATAAAGAATTATCAGAAGAACTTATGGACTCAGAACCAGCAAATTAGAGACGATATTCTTGAAGCTTTTAAGTGCCTATCTGGTTATGTCTCTGGAATTGAAGATAGATTGGAAGATCTTAGTGATTCTAATATTAATCTGGTAATGAAAATTGATGTGGTTCAACAAAAGGTTGGTGATGCAGAAAATGAAATTCTAATATTGCAATATAGACAGATGGAATTTGCCTTAAGAATAAGAGGCCTTAAAGAGAAAAATCAAGAAAATTTGAAGCAGATCTTCTCAGAAGCCTTTGTTCAATTGATGGGAAGGCCAGGAGGGAATTTTGACTTGCAGATTGACAAGATATATCATGTTAATTCCTGGCTCCCCAGACAAAAGCAACTCCCAAGAGTTATTGTGGTGTATTTTGCTATGAGAGGTATGAGGAATTTGATATTGCAAGAGTCTTACAAAACTAAGCTTCAAATTGGGTGTCAGGAGGTGACTGTTTTGAAGGAAATACCACCTAAAATGTTGAGATCGAAGAAAAACTATGCCTTCTTAGTCGATGAGCTCAAAAATCGTCAGCTACAGTTCAGATGGGAGACCCCAGCCGGACTCGCAGTTACCTACCAGGGACAAAGATATCGTCTCAACTCAGTATGGAAGGCTCGAGATTTTTTCAATAATATACTGAAGGCTGGACATCCCCCCCCCTCCTAGATCCAGAGAAAGAGAACAAGAAGGACAGGATAGACAGCAAGCTACTCAAGGACCACCAAGGCTGAACCAACTTCCTCTCTCAGAGGAAGGAGAGAAGGAGCAAAGACAAACCCGTGTGATTACCAGGTGAATGGAACAAGAGCTAAAAAAGCAACAAGCTTCACAACAATAACATGTTACCGTCCAAGAAGTCATAGGTCTTAGTTCAGAAGCAGTGGGTGGAGCCAGGCCAAAAACCAAACTTCAGGATTTCCAGAGGGCTCTAAAAAATTTTCAGGGAGCTAAAGATGACAACTAAGCTCTTAACCTGGAATGTTAATGGTTTAAATTCCCCACAGAAAAGGAAGAAAGTAAATCATTATCTGAAACAATTTAAGAATGATATAATTTGCCTGCAAGAGACTCATATTAGATCAACTGACCAGAAATACTTAATTAATACAAGACTTGGACAACACTTTATAGCTTCTGCTCCTGAGAAGAAAAATGGTATAGTTATTTACTTAAGAAAGGACATGAAAGCCAAATTAATTGAAGCTGACTCTCAAGGAAGATATCTTGCAATAGAACTGGTATTAGAAGGCAAAAAGATACTTCTAATGAGAATATATGCTCCCAATCAACAACAAGATAAATTTTATAAAACGCTCCATACAAACTTAGTACATTGGGACTATAGATCTTGCATATTATTGGGCGACTGGAACGGTGTTATGGATACCAAGAAAGAATGGTCTCCGGCAAAATATCCAAATGCGAGCAAAATTACCCAAGTCCTTTTTCGATATGATGGATGATTTTGAACTGAGAGACAACTGGCGAGAAAGGAATGCAGAAGAATATGACTTTACATTTTTTTTCCGATAGACATCAAACCTTTTCTAGGATTGACTTTATACTAACAACAAATGATTTGCTTTCTAGGGTAAAGAAGACAAAGATATGTTCCAGAGCTTTATCAGATCATAATCCGGTTTGGATGGAGTTGGAATTTGGGACGCAAGCAAGAAGGACTTGGAGATTGAATGAAAACTTATTTAGATATGAGAAAAATATTAATGAATGTAAAAAATTGTTAAGAGAATATTTTGTTTTTAATATGAATAAGGGTACATCTATGGAAATGGTTTGGGATGCAAGTAAAGCGTATATGCAAGGAGTTCTAATAAATTTAAATAGGTTACATAGACGTAAACAGGGGCAAAAAGAGAATTGAACTAGAAGAAGAAATAAGGAAGAGAGAACAGGAGTTAATACTAAAACCAGGAGACAAGAAGATGAAAGAAGCAATTACTTTATTAAGAGAGCAATTTAATATGCTGATGTCAGACCAGGTGGTACTAACTTGCTATACACAAACATAACACTTTTTGTAATGCAAATAAATCTGGTAGATGGTTAGCATATCTGATTAGGAAAAAACAGAAATCTCACAATATATCAAAATTACATTATAAAGGGAAGGAAGTGTATTAACAGGATGAGATTCAAAAGGTTTTTCGTGAATTTTTCACAGGATTGTACATGAATGACAAAATACAAGGTTTAGATATAGATAGATACCTGAATAAAGAAAAAATATCTATAGTTAAAGATGAATAGAGGGAGATTGAATCAACCAATAACTTCGAGGGAAATTCTCCAGGTAATTAAATAGCTAAAGGTAGGGAAAGCAGACAGACAGCCTGACATTGGCTTATTACAAAAATTTACAATTAGAAATGGTAGAACCTCTTAAGGAACTATTTAATAAGATCCAAATGGAAGGGAGGGTACCCCCATCTTGGAAGACAGCCTTTATATCCCTGATACCAAAAGAGGATCAAGATCTTAGTCAACCCAAAAATTACAGACCTATATCATTACTTAATATAGATTATAATTTTTTTACTAAAATACTAGCGAATAGGTTAATGTTGGTTATTCAGGAATTGATTCATTGTGATCAAACTGGTTTTATACAAGGGAGACAAATGAGAAGTAATGTAAGACAAATTGTTAATATACTGGAATACTTGGGAAAGAATAATCAAATCCCTGCAGCACTTATATTTCTAGATGCTGAGAAAGCCTTTGATCGAGTGAATTGGCAATTTTCAATGAAAATAATGCAAAAAATGCAAATAGGAGAGCACTTTTTACAATCAATTAAAGCAATATATCAGAAAAAAACAGCACAAATTATAGTCAATGGAAGTTTAACAGACCCAATTAAAATCGAGAAAGGTACAAGGCAAAGTTGTCCCCTATCCCCATTACGGTTTATTATAACTCTGGAATTATTGTTGAATAAAATACGGGGATCAGATGATTTACAAGGAAGAATTAGAAGGAATGATAAGATGTGATATAGTTAAAAAGGTTAAATATTTAGGACTCTATATTTCAACCTCAAATGGGAAGGTATATAAGTATAATTATGAGCCACTATGGCGCAGCAGACAGAGAGATGAAAAATTGAGAAAAATTACAATTATCTTTGCTGGGGAGAATAGCAGCAGTGAAAATGAATGTTCTACCTAAATTTTTGTTTCTTTTTCAAATGATACCAATTCTTAAAAAAGATGCAAATTTGCTAGAATGGCAGAAGGGCATTAATAAATTTGTATGGGCAGGGAAGAAGCCGAGAATAAAACTAAAAATAATGCAAGATGTGCACGAGAGAGGAGGTTTGAAATTACCAAATTTAAAACTATATTATGTAGCAGTAGTTTTATCGGTAATTAGTGACTGGATTAATTTAACAGATGATAGAATACTTAATATCGAAGGGCATGATTTGGTATATGGTTGGCATGCTTACTTGACAAAAAGGTAGATAAGAACTTTAAAAGTCATATTTTAAGGAATGTTCTACTGCGGGTCTGGAAAAAATATCAATACAAACTAAATGATAAGATACCCATGTGGGCAATTCCTAGACATGCAATAGAAAACATAAATATAGTACAAAAACAGGATGTACTTACATACATACAGCTTCTTACTTTAGAAAGAGGTGTATTACAATTAAAACCCTTGAATGTACTAAAAGAGGAAAAGGCAATTCAAACATGGTTTCAGTATGGGCAGTTACAGGCCAGATGGAAAAATGATCAAAAAATCAGTTTTATGCAAGACGAGGATAATTTACTAAAACAAATTAGAGATCAAAGTCAAAGGCATATAAAGAGACTATATAATGCATTAATAGAAATGGATTCAGAAACAGAATTAGTTAAAGATGGTATGATAAAGTGGGCACAAAATTTTGAAGAACCAATACTGTTGGATACATGGGAAAAGATTTGGGTAAGAAATGTAAAATTTACACAAGCCCAAAATTTGAGAGAAAACTTTTATAATATGTTTTATAGATGGCATTTAGATCCATAAAACTGGCCTCCACGTATCCAAATTTGCAACCTAAATGCTGGAGATGTGATTGTGCTGATGCTACATACTATCATATATGGTGAACTTGTAAAAAGGTTAAAGCACTTTGGATAAAAATATGGTGGATTATGCAAAATGTTCTTTGAAAAAGGATAAAGTTTACCCCATAGTTATTTTTCTTAGGTATAATTACTGATTGTACAGTTATAGAGACTAACTTGATTTAATAACTGCAGCAAGACTGCTGGTGGCGCAATACTGGAAGAAGGAAGATTTGTCTATTATTCAAGAATGGACATTAAAAGTAACAAACCTAGCAGAGATGGCTAAAATATCAGCATATCTCAAGGACCATTCAAATGAGAGATATAAACTGGAGTGGAGAAGATGGATTGACTATACTCAAAATAAATATGGGACTAAGAAATTCCAGATAGTTTATGACTGTTTAGACTTAGCCTAGCAAAGAGGAGGAGCTCAAATGAAAGATGAGCTCAAATGAAAGATGATATTAACTTTTTTTAAGGGAAGTAAATATTTGTAAAAGTTTTTTTTTCCAAAATTCTCAATAATAAAAAAAGCCTGGAACATCTCAAAGCAGTTTGAGTGAGTTGATTTGAGGAAAGATTAGGCAGAAGCAGCCCAACTCCTTGGTGTGCTTTTCATCTTTCTGTTGCCTGATTAACACTTAAATTGTTTCACCCCATTAGTTGCTTAGGATTCAGTAATCATTAATGAACTTGAAAATCAGCCAGTTATAAGGGCTGTTATATTCAATTCTGAAGATGGTTACTTTTTCTATGTGGCATCACTAACAGCCATGAAAATATATGAGGTTGATTAACTTTTATACATTATGCATTCACACACACTCACCTTATATTGTGTGTTATTTCACTACACTTACATGAGACACCAATTTATTCTGCTGCCCACAGCTGCCATCTTATGTCTGCTGCCCTAAAAGTGGAGTGGAGACTTGGGGTAGGATTTTAAAGCATTAAGGTTGATTTATGTTGCACAACTGCTAGCATATGGGAATATAATGGGTGGCTGCATGAAATAAAAAAATCAAAATCCAATAAAAATCTGCTATTGTCTTCCTATTAACTTCTTTAGAAGCTCTTTTTGACTTTTAAGCAGGAATTCTGTTGGGATATAATCCCATATTTACTTAAAAATACTATAGAGACAACCAAAGTATGGATTTGATTTTTTTCAAGGGATCTAAGAAATGATTGTCCAGTAATTGAAAGGCTTTGCAGAAAGATCTGATATGTTGGGGATTGCTGCAGATTACTTCTGTTTCTAAATTAATATTGTCAGTTCCCTAAAGGAAAATCATGAAGCATTTTAGTGGACAAATAAATATGCTGGCATTAATACAGTGTTTAGAATGTTGTGCTAGAATTTGTTCTGTTTCTTTTTGTACACCTTCAGTTGTACATCAAAAAGAAAATTTTATCTAAAGGGATAATTGTTATTATTTATTTGGGGTCAGTTTATAAAAGTTTTAAACTCATTGTCAAATATTTAAAAAGTTCCTTCTTTCCTTCCTTGTCATTTGATTATTAGATAGGACTTGCTGAGAAGCAAACTACTGAGAATTCACCATCCGAGACAGTGGAGAGAGGAGAAATAAAACTTCTCATTGGAATATATGAAATATAAATTAGGTATTTTGAACTTTAAATGAAAATCTGCCCTGGGCTTTATAGCTGATACTTAACTCTGCAATTGCCCTGGGGATATACAATGGTAAACAGAGCTAACCAAGACTTTTATATCCCCATTATTGTTTCATTAAAAATCCACTGAATCTGCCCACTAATTCAAATAAACTGAGAGAAGAACGGTGAACTTTTTGGCACACATAGATTTTAGAACTGTGTAGCAGGGGTGGGTTCCTGCCAGTTCTAATCTCTTCTATAGAAGAGATTCCACAAATCTACAGTGCAGTTTAGAACCAGTTCCAGCTCCCTCCCCCCCCCGCCTGTCCGCACATCATCAAGGTGAAGAGCGAGAGGAGGAATTCTGAAAGTTGAAGTCCACAAGTCTTAAAGCTATCAAGTTTGAACACCCCTGGGGGTTTTTTCTAAAGGGTTAGGGGTGCAAGGGTCTTGTAACTTGACAGCTTTAACACTTGCGTGCTTCAAATGCCAGAGTTTCTTAGCCAATATTTTGGTTGCTAAGCAAGAGCGTTGTTAAGTGAGTTTCACCACATTTTACAAGTTGGCCACGCCCACCCAGTCACATGGCTGGCAAGCCACTCTCATCCAGTCACATGGCCGGCAAGCCATTCCCACAAAGCAGCCCACACCTACAAAAAAGGTTCTAAAAAAATTGAAACCCACCACTGCTGTGTAGTACAGGAGGCTTGAATAGAAGATTCTGATAAGGCTGCACCATTAGTAGAAAAACAGTTTCATTCTGCTGGCCTTTGGCTTAATTAAGAAATGGATTTATTATTTTCACCTGCTTGTTACTATTTCTCAAAGTTTTCTCTGCCCAATATCTATTTTCTCCCCAATCTTCCCCCAATTTAATGAAATGATATAGCTAGTGGGTCTAGAAATCCAGATGTCACTGAATAAAATGGCAAAGTGAATGGTACATACATGGTTTTAGTTGTTTAATATATTAGATACATTGGCGTGGTCAGAACAAGATGTTCATATGAAGAATTTGAGCTTATTTATCATATCACCAGCTCAGTAACCTGAAGTTTCTGTAACTCATTGATATCTGACACATAACAGGAATAGATGGGTTAAAAAAACATGCATCTATATTGAATAGCTTATATTATGTAACTTTTCATTTCTGATGCCCATGCGTTATGTCTAGACATCTCAACATAAAACAGCAGATTGTTATGGGACCTAGAATCACTTCAGTCAAGCTTCCTTGTAAGCCCATCTCATATGCATCCCCTCCAATGGAGAAGTATCCATAACTAACACATAGACACTGAGCGCAGTATGGACAAGGCATCATTCATCTGGATAGGGTTTTTTTCAGGGGTGAAATGCTATCGGTTTGGGCCAGTTTGCCCAAATTGGTGGTAAAAAAAACCACCTGTTTGCCCAATCCAGTAATAAAAAAGTGCTAAAAAATAATTTTAAAAAAGTTCCAACAATCGCTGGCACAGTTGATAGTCACACAGCTGATTGTCGGAACTTTAAAAAAAAATTTTAAAGCATTTTTTTTACTACCTGTTCAGGGGGAAACAGCTGTGCTGCATGATTTACATTCACTAGAAAGCAGGATTTCCTGCTTTCCTGAAGAAAACTTCAGGGACTTGGATATGATTGAACATAAAAGTAAAAAGAGATTTCACAAGTAAATAACTCATGATCACTATGAGCACTTAATTTCCAATTTATATAATTGTTAAGGTTTCTAAATGTACTGTACTATTGATACAAGTTGCATTCTTTGTTGTTCATATACTACAAATTGATTTTAAATAATCCATAGTTCTGGATAAAACTTCTGATGTCACTGTGAAATTATGATTCACTGCAATGAATCGTACAATAACCGGAACATTATCTTGATGAAAAATTGTGAATATATTAACATTCCAAGAACATATATATTGCATAAAACATTAAATTAGTCTTTATTCAGGATCCAAAGTAAATAAGAAAATAGAAATAAGAAAATGTGACATCCTCATAGTCAATAAACTAACAGAGATAGCAAAAAAACTTTATTTAATTTTCAATTAATATGATATTAATAGGATAAAAGTCTTCCACTATAAAAAGAGAACTTCAACATTAATACTGAACATTAATTCAATGTTATACACTACAGCACTGAGACATATTGGTGAATATATATAAAGACAATCATACATACATACATACAAACACACACATACACACACATAAACACACACAAACACACACATGTTAGCAATTCAATTTATGCAATGGAATTGCAGTTATGTAAAACACAGAAAGGGAATAAGAAATAGTAAGCAAAATGAATTAAATGTATTATACGCAAAAAGAAAAGGAAATATAGTTAAATCTAATTCACGGTGAGACTAAGACTTCATTATATTTTTTACATTTCTCTGATTTTATTCACCCATCCTAGCTTTTGCCATGTTCATACTATATAGTGTAGTGATGACTAACCTTTTTCTAAAGGTGTGCCAAAATTGTTTGTTTCTGCGCACTATCGTGGGGGTGCATGCTCATCCCCCTGTGTGCATGATCTCCCTGCACATGTGTGTGTGACCCACCATGCATGCACGTGCGACACCCCCCCCCCCATGCGGGGAGGATTTTCACCCTCCCCAGGCTCCAGAGGCTTTTCTGAAGCCTGGGGCAGGTGAAAAAGGGGGGTCAGAGGAGGACGTTTTCACCCTCCCTATGCTTCAGAAAAGCCTCCAGAGCCTGGGGAAGGTGAAAAACAGGCCCAACGTCCCATCAGGAAGTTTGGAAACAAATTCCGATTGGCCCGTTGGGCCTGTTTTCACCCTACCCAGGTTCCAGAGGCTTTCCTGGAGTCTGGGGAGGGTGAAAAATGGCCCAATGGCCCAACTGGAAATTCAGAAATGAGCTTCTAGTTGGCTTGTTGCTCCTGTTTTTCACCCTCTCTAGACTCCGGATGTTTATCTGAAGCCTGGGGAGGGTGAAAACAGCTTCCTCCAGCCCTCCAGAAGGTTGCAGATGAGCTGGTCAACACGCACATGCACGCTGGAGCTGAGTGCTGCCATACCAACAAATATGTCTCCATGTGCCACCTGTGCCATAGGTTTGCCATCATGAGTATAGTGCTTTATGTATTCTGTAATTAAATTTTTAGTGACATAAGGATTTAATTTGAGTTGAGATGCAACCATTTGTGATGAAGGTTACTTACATGTACTTAAAGGACAGTTTTTACTTCTTAATTTTATTCTGCATAGCATGATTATAATACATGATATTGAACAAAAACTATTAAAGATCATAGGGTAATAAAGATATATACCATAATACCATTCCTAAAAATTATTTCTAATTACTGAGCAAGAAAATGTAATCAATAATCAATAATTAAAGCAAGATTCAGTAATTTAATCCTGGATTTAGAATTATGAATTTTAATAAGTGTGTTAAAAGGAAAAGACAACCACTCTGACTACTCTTGGGGAGTTTATTTTGTTCCCTATTGAGGAACACTAATAAGGTTTCACATTTTCTTTCTTTGAAACATAGCCGACTCAAAATATTCTATTAGATTTTGTTTGTTTGTTTCTTTGGGTACTTCATGTACATCCTTTCTTGGCAACCATTCAAATAGAAGGTACTTCTATTTTGAAATGAAGACTGCCCTCTAACAAGACATATAGGCATCTGAAATTTAGAAAGATTTTGTTTTTGTTCAGCATTTGTAATCTGATGCAAGTTCAGGTCCTTTCTTTCCAAGATGGCTTTGAATGGAAATATTTACATAGGGAAATAAATGTAGGAATTTGCTTTAGGAAATAATTGGGATAGCCTTCTTGACAATTCTTCCTTCTTTTAAGTCTTGAGAAAAATATACTTGAGAATAGTTGACTATTTTCATCAAACAAGCATACCAGAGAGAAATAATCTTGTTGGAAGAATATGTTTTTTCCCTAGATGACCAGTCTTTCTAATTAACTCTTTTACTCAAATGTTAAAATTCAAGCTGATCAATCTATAGGTAGTCCTCAACTTATAAAAATAATTGAGCCCAAATTGCTGTTGTGAGTCATGGTAGTCATTAAGCAGGTCACCATAGGCACACCAATAAAGCAAAGACTATGGTCACTAATCATATCTGTCTTCTTCAATGATTTTTTCCTTTTGCTGGAAACCAAAAGTATAAGCCAGAAACTGGGGGGAAATGCTGAAAAATTGCATGGCTGTGTGACTCTGAAAATGTGAATCAGTTGCCATGAAATGTGTTCATGGGACTATGCTGTGTGTGTGTATTTGGTGACAGAACTCCAGAGCTGGATTGTAAGTAGCTCTGGGAAGGTCCATCATAACTATGAATGTCAATAAGAACAGTCATTAAGCAAGGACTACCTGTAAGTTGTTTTTGAAATTTGCAGGTAATTGGGGTCATATTTATGATTCTACATTGCTCTCTCACATACATACAAACATAAAAGAACAGGTACTCACTAATTACCTTTTGGCCAAATAACTGATTTTAGAGAAGGGTCGGGCAATCAATGCTTAGTTTCTGGCCTTAGCTGTTTCACAGGAACATAAAATGCTAACTTGCTGATTTAGAATTCCTGATCAGCAAACAGCTAGTGATTGATATGTAGATATTCTGGGAAATGGCATTTTTGTCTTCATCAGATGTAAAAGTATCTGATGTTGGCAACACAACCTTATTAGAGTGAAGTTTCAGAATAACAGCTTTGATTATTAAGAGTGGAGTAGATACATCTTATCCAAAGTATGTCATCTCATGTTAAAAAATGTTTGAAGTGTAATAAAATAAATGACTAAATACATTTCAATAAAATGTATGCAACTTAAATTGAATATGTCAAATAGATGTACAATGCTGAATTTTTATTATAATTGTTTATAAGAACAGTTATTCTGTGGGAATGTTCACCATGCTGGAAAAAAATCATAGAGGAATGCATCAAGTTTTACATAAAGAAGACACATCTGTTTCTCCACAATTAGCAATTAAAAGTGTCAAACCATAAAAGTTTTAATGTGGACTCATTCACATAATGGCAACCAGTTCCTGTCATAATATACTAACCGGATCAGACATTTGTAAGTGATGCAGATTAACATGTTCTACTTCCAAATGCCCACCACATGAAATGCTATAAGAAGAATTTGAGCTCTGAACAAATGTTAAATTTGAGAAAGAAAGAAAAGTCAGATGAAAGAGAAAAGGGAACTTCCCAGGAAATGTAATGTTCCCCACTAGCAGGCAGCTTTGGAAAAGAAAAACACTGAAGCACTGTGCCTCAAAACTCAGATCAAAAGGGTTTACAGAAAAGCTAAACTTGCTGAATGACCCTTATTGCTGGATTAAGAAAAGGCTGGAGTGAACTGATCTTCATCTCTTAATGTTCCAGGCGCTTTTCCATACTTGCCAATGAAAAGAATGGACCTTTTTAAGCAGTTTATCTAAAACAGTCATTTTATGTGAGCCATTGTGGGAGAGATTACTATTACTTATATATATTTTATACAGATAAAAGCGATTTTTATGGGTACATGCAGGGACATTTCCAGGGCAAGGGGCAAATCTGCCGTTTAGGCTATGATTCACATTTAATAGGGTCATAGAATCATAGATAGAAGAACTGGAAAAATATATTTCTAATTCCCCAACAGTGCAAGAATCTATTACCACTATATTTCTGACAGATGCTCTGTTTCAACATTTCCCTCAGTGAAGAATCCAACAATTTCTTAAACTGTTTGTCCCTTTCTTGAACAGCTAAAGAGTAGGACATGTTTTTGTGATGAGCTTCTGAAGCCTATGGCTTATTTTCCAAAGGAATACCTCTTTTCTTCAGGCTGTTAAAACCATGGTAGCTCTCTTTTGGATACATTCAATTTCTCAATTCCCTTCTATCTTATGGTGCTCAGAACTGGAAACAATGTTGCACCCTTCTTTGCCCAACAAAGTGAAGAAGATAACAATGACTTTTTTCATACTTCTGTTGATGTAACCTTTCTGTTGAGTCACACAGAAGACTTCTGTTGAAATGGGGCTGCTGGTTGATTATTGGTGGGTGCAATAAGAGCAGAAAAAACAGCCATGTTTTGCCACCTTTATCACCGTGAGATACACTCTAGCTCATGTTTGATCATTCCTGTCATTTGCCAGTGGCAGTCTAAGTCATGGAATATAAAACTTAAAAAAAGAATCTTTCTCAGCTCCATTCTTCCAGTAATATTGGTACTTGCTATACATCCTGCAAGGTGTACAACACAGATTATATCCCTCCATCCATGATTGCAACAAGGAAATGGTTCAGTTTTGGAATTTCTTATTCTTTTTCTACAGCTAACAGTTATAACTCGTTATAGGGCTTTTCTGGAAGCCTAATTGTAGAAACAAAGCTTTCTTTCATGCTTTCCATGAATATGTTATTTTCTCTTATTCTATTTAGAATAAGATACAGATTAGATTTCCATTACAGTCTCTCTCTCACACACACAAACACACCCATTTTTCCTCTGTGTGTCATTAAGCGAAAAGAAAATTTGAAGACAGGATAGAAAAAATGAAAAGAATATAAACAAAAAAATAAATCCAGAATAAAGATGTGCAAGCAAATTCTTTTTATTATTTTGGGTTATATAAGGTCTCTTGTGGTACTAGACATAATTCATGAAAAAAGGAGCTTATTTAACAAAGTAGCACAGTGCATATTCTGTTTTACATTTCTGCTACTTATTTATTTATTGAATCTTTGTGCATCTCAGTAAATGATACTGGATGGCTTAGAATTCCAAAACTATAAAACAATTAAAACAATAAGAAGCATTTTAAAAAGAATAAAAACATTGAAATAAATATACACAGCAACTGAGTTACTTAACTAGTTAAAAATAAAACCAAGGAGCAGAACCCTTAACACATTCAATACAGCAGGCTTGGGAACAGAACCAAGTGTTTAAAGCCTAACAAAAGACCAAGGGGATTGGCCCATTCTAATCTCTGAGGTGAGATTATTCCACAGAGCAGGATTAATGCAGAAAAAGCATAGCCCTCACCAGCCAATACTCTTTGATTGATGGGATCAGCAGCATGCCCAATTTGTAGATTGAATCGGTTGGGTAAAAACTGTTGGGAAAAGATAGTCCCTCTGGAATTAAGATATCTATCATACAGAGATATACCCTATAAATATTAAGATACTCTCAGTAAAATATTTTAATGCTAAACACTTCAGAACAGAGATTTTATCATAATCTTTTTGAAAAATTCAAAGTGAAATTGGTAGTGGGCATTCTTACAAGTTAAGAGTTGGTTCTTGTTAAGTCTTATTTAAGTTTCTCTATAATTATTTGAAAGATGTACCTGCTAAATTTTATTTTTAGTAATAACCCAATTAAGACATTCATAGCTGTTCTGTAATTGCAATCTTTGCAATAAGAAATGCTGAGTAGTGAATTTGATCTCTATTAAACAAACACATAATAGCTATAACTGTCATTGCTAATAAAACAACAGGTGAGACCTAGTTGCTATGACTTGCACAGTAATGACCTACATTTATTCTAAAATGATACTTTAATCTAGTAATACTATTCTATAGTACTTCCCACTGAGAGGAAGGCATAGCAATGAAAGGAGAAAATTTAATGTTACACAGTGATCTATCAAACTAATTGGATTATCAGAGATAATAGAATACTATGCCTGTTTTCTTGACTTATTTTTGTTTTACAGTAGATGCAAAAAATATCTTTGTAGCTGCATAATGGAAAACTACTGTGATCAAGAACTTTGCTATTGATTGTTATTGATTGATTGATTGATTATGATCAAGTTAATATTAGCTCTTATTGACCATACTGGTATATTTTTCCTGTAGGATTTGGAGAAAATGTGGTTCTTCTAATGATACATGCATTGCCACTGTAACTGAGTCAATTCTCCCTTGCTGCTGGTCATTCTCTTGTTTTTTTTAGTCATCTGATTTTCTTGTTATCACAGAGTTCTCCAAAGGCCTAGGTGTTGTATAATCTATATGACATATAATTACATCATATTGTTTATGCTTCACTTGTTCATTTTCTTGGCTATTCATGGTATTCTTAGGAATCTTCTCCAACAGCAAAGTTCAAAAGCATCATTTTTTTTCTATTCTTCTTATTCCAAGTGCAATATTTGCTTCCATAGAGTGCAGCTGAACATACAGCATTTTGACCTGGAGAAAGACATACAGGATAGGAAATAAAAGATACATCTGATCAAGTTGAATTTTGACTCAGTCTGAGACAAGGGTATGTCTCATCCAATACTAGGGAAGAAGATAAAGGGATGGGGCTAAGTTTTGAGTGAACAAGTTATGTGGTCAGAAAATTTCTACCAGTTACAAATGGCATTGAATAAGTTTAGGTCTCTAAAGGCTGAGAGGTCTCTGTGTTAACATTCTAAAATAACTTACAATGGTCTAGTGAAATCTTCTTTATGAGATCTTTAGGAAATCATGGTGAACAGCTGAAGTGCCAGATATTTGGAAAAAGGCAAATGTTTTTTACAAGGTGTGCCAGACTAGAAAAATGATTCACAAGTTTGCCTGCACTTGCATTTTTTGATATAGTTTATAGCATGTTGATTATGGCATATATAATCTTGAAAGCCTGTTTTTCCTTCATTCCCTTTTACATTCCAGTAGGCAGCTTGAACTTATCCTTAATGTTTTGTTTGTTTTGGTGATTAAAACAGGTTAATTTCCGTGTAATAATCTATGTATAATTTCTTTTTGACATTTCTGAGACTTTCCGCATCTTTTTAAAATAAGAACAAAATGATGATGATCCAGGGAATTATAATCCTCCGGGATTGGGTGGCCTATAAATCTATTAAATATAATACAATACAATATTGATCAGTATGTTGACATCTGAAAAGATTATAGAACAGATAATTGACTGTTATTGTTAGAGTTAGTTGCGAAGTTGTTTCTGACACATTGTGACCCCATGGACCATGTTCCTCCAGGCTTTCCTGTCATCTATCATCCTCTGGAGTCTGGAGTAAGCTCACACCTACTGCTTTGGTGACTCCATCCAGCCACCTCATTCTCTGTCATCCCCTTCTTCTTTTGCCCTCAATATTTCCCAGCATGAGGCTCTTCTCCAGTGAGTCCCTTCTTCTCATTAGGTGGCCAAAGTATTTGAGTTTCATCTTCAGGATCTGGCCTTCTAAAGAGGAGTCAGAGACTGATCTTTAGGACTGACCGATAATTGACTATAGAGAAGTAATATACTTAATATATTGGGGTTACTTTATAGAGACATTTCAGCAAAACTTTAGACAACTTATTGCATGATATAATTAGCAAGTATGGCAGAATGACATGATCGTTACATCAACACATAAACAGCCAAAAAAGTGCACTCCAGGTATGCTCACCAAGAGTAACACGTTAAATTGGTATGAGATATTCAGCAGGTTGACACAAGATATAGAGGTAAGGTTCATGGTTGAAACCATTGCTTGTGAAAAAAGCATAATAAATAATACACGAAACATAGAGCAAAGAAAAATGGTTAAATATAAATAAAATTCTAATACTACTAGATGACTATTCAGAGTTAAAACCGTAATGTGATTAAATGAAAGACGAAAACTAAAATATGGCCTAAGCTCTTACAGATAAGATTTATTCTGAGGTTAAAAGATACTTGGAAACTAATGTAATGCAACACAACAATCAGCAAATCTTAACCTATTTTCTCCAGTGAAATTATCAATAACTTTACTAGCATTTTTCTCCTAATCACATTTTAAAAGATAGGTGGCTGTCCAGTCCTTTCTTAAAAAACCTCCAGTGATAAAGCACCTACAACTTCTGAAGGCAGGCTGTTCCACTGGTTAATTGTCCTCACTGTTAGGAAGTTTGTCATTAATTCCAAATTGCTTCTCTCTTTCTCTCCTAATCTCTCTTTGGTTAGTTTCTATCCATTGTTTCAGGGGTGGGTTTCAACCGGTTTGTGGCAGTCCCCGCGAACCGGTTGGTCGGCGAACCCGGAAGTAAGTAACTTCCGGGAATGGCGAAGGGCCCACCCGCCCGCCCGCGCTCCTTACCAGTCTTTGAAGGCTTCTGCGCTTCCACGCAGGCGCATGGCACATACAGCACCTGCACGATTCTCCGCGAGCAGCTGGATGGCACATACAGCGCCTGCGTGATTCTCCGCGAGCAGCTGGAGCATCACGCAGGTGCTAACACGCATGCGTGAACTGCACGCATGCATGAGGATGCCGCCGGCCCTGTTCCAACCAAACCGGTTGGAACGGGATAAGCAACCCACCACTGCATTGTTTGTATTGTATTGCCTTTTTTTATTTAAAACTGTTTATTTCATTTTCATTTTCATTTTATACAATCACTTATATACTGTGCATTTAAAAAAAAAAGGAAAATCAATGAACACAACTCATCTTCCACCATAGAAAACCAACATAGCACTTCAATCCCCCATACACCCTTTCTTCTCCCCCTCCAACTTTCATTTCTCCCCTCCAACATTCCCCTCTTCTACTTCCCTTCCCCCTCAAACATTCCTTTCTCCCCTTCCCTCCATCTCACCCTCCTTACATTCCCCTCTCACTCCCTCTTTACTTCTCCCTCTTCTTTCCCTCTACTCCTCACTTTGGTGTATCTCTACAATTCATTAATCTATTCAGTTTATATTTTACTCTAAAATTAAGAAAAATGAAAAGAAAAAAGAGGAAAAAAAAGAAAAAAAGAAAAAAAAAGAAAAAAAAAGAGAGCAACAGTATACAAGTGCATTCTTATTGTTCTGAAAATTTGGACTGTGTTTCCACCCTCCACCCTCCCCCCCTAAACCCCCCTCCCTAACCCCCTTTCGGCTTCCCAGGTCCCATACCCGGCATAACTCTTTATCAAGCACAGTCTGGAGTATATTAAAATCAAATAACTTTAGAATTAAAAGATAAAAGATAAATGAAAAACAAAAAAAAAGGAAATAGTAAAAAAAAGGAAAAAAAACCACACACACACACAAAAAAAGGAAAAACGGGAAAAATCAACAAATTCTCTACATTAAACACAGCTTCCCATCATTTTTAAATCTTAAACAATGTACCTCATTCCTAATTTCAGTTATTTTATTACTTGCAGGATTTCAAACTATATTGAAACCAAGTAAGTTAATTAAATGGAATTCCAGCGAAGGCCTTATTTCTTTATCTAAATATCCAAACCTTTGATTTATCTCTTTTACCTCCTTCTCTATTAAACCATTTAAACATTCAAATACTTCTCTCGGTTTCCTTTTCCAACTCCTCCCATCCTGCCTTTACCCGTGTCCATATATATATTTTATTTTCATCCGTACTCCTCTTATATTTGCTTCACCTTCCTGCAGACTATAGGTATATCTTTCCAAACATTATATTCAAATAACAATTTATACAAAGATCAGCTTACTTTCTGTCTCAAAATAAACTCTACTTAAACCTTCACTACCCTCCCATCTACCCCACACTTCCCAGCTCCATTCAACCCGAACCACAATCCAAGAAGATCACGATCTCTGCTCTCCTCTCCCTAAAAAATAAATCATGAACAATTAAAGTAGAAATTCAAAGTTATCCATCGAATCCTGTTTAAATCCCATACAATATATATTCCAAAATCATCGCCACTTCTTTCAGTCTCTTTCAGTCTCAATGTCTCTTCGTCAGTATGCAGCTATACCGTTTTACCCAAGACAGAAATCACAAAGTATTATTCAGATTAAAAATTAAGCAAATGTTTTAGAAGCATAACTAAGTCTTTATTCTCTACTCTTCTGCCCTTCCGGAGGGGGAAAGCAATGCCTCTCGCCTTGTAGCCACGTGTTCCGCTGTTTCTCTTCTCCTTCTCCTTGTCTTTCTCGATGTCCGGGTAATTCAGGAAGTCCTGCCTTCAGAATATTGTAATAGAAATCTCGGGCTTCCCAAACAGAGTTGAGACAATGTTTTTGGTTATCAAATGTAACAGTAATACCAAACGGCACTTCCCATCTGTATTGTATCTGAGAGTTTCTGAGTTCCTTAGTTAAGAAGGCATAGTCTCTTCTGGCTCTTAATATCTGAGGTGGTATTTCCTTGAAAACAATCAAATCCTGTCCATCAATTCGCAGCCAATTATTGTAGAACTCCTGTATTATCGCGTTTCTGGATTCTCTTGTGGCGAAATATATAATTATGTCCCTCGGAAGTTGTCGCTGTTTTGCTACGTACGAATTATGGCGATAGATTTTTTGAATCTGCCAATCAAAGTTAAGTCCCGGACTTCCCACCGAGTGACTAAAAGCCTCAAAAAAGGTCTGTTTCAAATTCTCCTGCTCATTTTCACGCAATCCCCTGACTCTTATTGCAGACTCAGTCTTCTTATAATTTATCATGACAAGTTGTTTTTGTGCAATTTGGATTTCCTGTTGTAATATTTCAATTTTAGATGTCAGGTTGGAATTAGCTTCTTCCAAAAGTTCCAATTTATCCTCCATTCCAGCAATATAATCTGTCATAACATTCATAACCTCGATCATATCCTCCTTTGTTTGAGCAATCTTGGCATCAAGTCTGTCATAAAAGTCTGAAATAAATTTTTGCATTTCCTCTCTGAACTCTTTAAGGATTTCAAAAAGAAATTCTTTCGTTAGCAAATCTCCAGTAGGGGGCGTAGAAGGCAAGGACAGCGGCTTTGTAACAAATGCCTGAGATGAGCGTCTGGGTTTCGATTTCGGTGCCATGATAAAAAGGGAAGCAAACAGAGTCTCTACTCACGTTAATTTGAGATAAGGTAGTTTCAACAAACCCCTGGCAATCAATAAAAAGAAATCTTCGAGGGAACAGGACTAATTAGTTTGTAATCCCTTAAGTCTGTCCAGGAAGTTGCAGATATATCGTTATAGCAAATGCGGAAGTTACAAAATCGCCATTTTTTTTTTAAGAAAAAAAAAGGTTAAACAAAAGGAGTCTTTTATAAAATTGAAGCTGGTATTTTAAATAGAAAAAAAGGAAAAATTCACAGGTAAGTTCACTGCCCGGATTAGTCTTAAATGGGTTAATTACAAAGGCTTGTTCTGGGGGGGGGAAGTAACTCGCCTAGAGCTGAAAAAAAAACAGCTGAGAAGATCTGGCCAGAGTAAATGACTCAGCTTTCGTTGATTCACTCTCTTTCGTTCGCAGCCAAAAAGAAAAAAAGGCTACGAACTTCAAAGAGGATTCTAACTGGCTGAGGGTCCCTCCCTACTTTTTCCTTAATGGAAAAAGAGTTATCTAAGATCTTAAATAGATATACGAACCAGAACTCTGAGGGCAGCTTCATTAAGCTGCCGACGGCGGCAACACCTCCCCCGGAACCCCTGTATTGTATTGCCTTTTGATCCTTTGGAAAACAAGTTGACCCCCTCTTATTTGTGGCAGTTCTTCAAATATTAAACTACTGCCATCATGTCACTCCTAGTCTTTTCTCTAGACTGGTCATGCACAATTCTTGCAACCATTCTTCATATGTTTTTGTCTCTAGGCCTTTGATCATCTTAGTTCTGTGCACTTTTTTAAAAGTCTCAACATCTTTTTTATATTGTGGTGACCAAAACTGAATTCATTATTCTAGGTGTGGTCTTAATAAGGATTTATAAAGCAGTATTAATACGTCATATATTTGATGAGTTCCCCCTCTATTCCCTCATTTTAGTAATTTATGAAGATTTTGAAGAGTATTTGGCCTAAGTCAGAACATTGTGGTACCTCACTGCTTACTTCCCTCCGTGTAGATGTAGTACCATTAAGGACTACTCATTGAGGGCTTCCGGGGCGGGACCTTGCTGATGGAGGTAGCTTAACGGGTTTCTGGTTGCGTTATCTGCCTAGATACCTGGTAGATACCTCATTCTTCAGGCAAAGAAGAGTGAGAGAGAGAGATCCAGCTGGTAAGAGCTTTTTCTTTGAAGTTTGCAGCTTTTTTGCTGTGAATAGAAGGTGGGGCCAACCGAGGCTGAATCATATCTCCGTGCCAGAAATCCCTGCTGTTTTTATTATGGCGCAAAGTAAGGAACCTCCACTTAAGACAATATTTGAGATATTTATCTGAAATTAATACAAGCAGAATCTGTACCTGAGAACCTTATCTGCTTTTTTTAAAAAAAATCCTAGCTTCATTTTTTACAAGAGCTTCCTTCGTGAACTTGGTTTTTTTTTTCTTAAAAAATAAGCTCCTAAAATGGCGATTGTGCATTCTCCGTAACAATGCCACATTTCTAACTCTTTGGCAAAGAACAGTGATAAAAAAGATCAAAGGAACAGCCAGCCAGCAGTTTCTTACTAATTAGTTTCACTTCTCTGAAGAGCTTACAAGACTTTTTTCTTATCAACTTCTAAAAGTTTTAAAAGACTCTTTGCTAATATAGAGACATTCCAAACAGAGGTGAATATGCTGAACTGTTTTGTTACAATGCTAATCTTTTGAAACCTTCTGCAAACTTTCTGCAAAAAGGGAGGAACAGTTGGCTAGCAGTATCTTATTAATTAGTTTCACTTCTCTGAAGAGTTTACAAGACTTTCCTCTTATTAACTTTGCTAATATATTTTTGATATAGAGAAGTCCAAAATGGTGCTGAATATGCCAAGCTGCTTTGTTACAACGCCCTTTTCTGAAACCTTTTGAAAAAAAACCCCTAAGAACAAATAAAGGGGTGACCTAATACTTTTTTTCTCGTAAGCTGCACAGCAGGCCAGTAGAGTTTGATTAATTGCTTGAAGAAAAGATATAATGGCATCAAAATTAAATCCTGGGAAACTTCCTCCTAGGAGCACATCCCCCATACCTGGCACAAAGTTGCAGCTTCCACCCTCTATGCCCCCTACTGGAGATTTGCTAATGAAAGAACTTTTTTTGGAAACTTTTAGAGAATTTAGAGAGCAGAATTTAGAAACTTTTAGAGAATTCAGAGAGGAGATAAAGAACGAGATGAAAGAGTTTAAGGCAGACTTATATGATAAGCTTGATACTAGGATTGCCAAAATAAATGATGATATGTTGGGACTTGTAACTGTATTGACAGAACATGTTTCTGGAATGGAAGATAAGCTAGAAGTTCTTAATGAAGCCAACACCAAGTTGACATCCAAAACTGAAGTGGTGCAACAAAAAGTTGAAAACGCTGAAAAACAAATTATTATGATACAGTACAGACAGATGGAGCTTGCATTAAGAGTCAGGGGGCTGCGCGAAGACAAACAGGAGAACTTGAAGCAGATTTTTTCAGAGGCTTTTGACCGTCTGATGGAAAGACCGGGGTCCAACTTTGACTGGCTGATCGATAAAATTTATCGCGTTAATTCTTGGGCGGCAAAACAGAAGCAGCTCCCCCGAGATGTAGTTATATACTTTGCTACAAGAGAGTTCAGAAACATGATACTACAAGAGTCCTATAACACCAGGCTTCAAATTGGCGGACAGGATTTGATTGTCTTGAAAGAAATACCACCTCAAATGCTAAGAGCCAGGAGAGATTACGCTTTTCTAGTAGAAGAACTCAGAAACCGTCAGATACAGTATAGATGGGATGTGCCATTTGGTATTATAATTACATTTGACAAGCAAAGATATCGTCTTAACTCTGTATGGAAAGCTCGAGATTTCTATCACAAGATTCTGAAGGTGGGACACCCTGAATCATCTGGATCTGGAGAAAGACCATGAGAAGGACAAGATAAACATCAAATCACACAACTACCAGACAAAACACACCATTTCCTCCTCCCGGAAGGGCAAAGAGTCATGGAACAAAGACCTAGCCGTATGACTACCAGATGAATGGAAAAACAAGCTACAATGCAACAACCTCAACAATCACCGGCCATTGATCAAGGAGTTGCAGCAACAAGCTCAGAAGCCATGGGAGGAGCTAGGCCAAAGGTTAAACAGGCCATGCAGGAGGCTCTAAAAAAGCTTCAGGCAACCAAAAATGACAACTAAGATTTTGACATGGAATGTCAATGGACTGAACTCTCCACAGAAGAGAAAGAAAATATTTCACTATCTCAAACAGTTCAAGAATGATATAATTTGTCTGCAAGAAACTCATATCAAATCAACTGATCAAAAATATTTGTTTAACCCCAAACTTGGTCAACATTTTGTGACCTCTGCTACGGAAAAGAAAAATGGTATAGTTGTATACTTAAGAAAAGACATTAAGGCTGAACTAATTGAAGCAGATCCCTTTGGAAGATATATCGCACGAGACCTAATCTTAGAAGGGAAAAAGACATTACTTTTGGGAATTTATGCTCCTAATCAACAGCAAGACGGATTCTATAGAAATCTTCATGCTAAATTAGTACAGTGGGACTTTAAGTCTTGTATACTATTGGGTGACTGGAACGGCGTGATTGACACTAAAAGAGATAAGAAGACCTCTCGCCCAAATACTAAAATCCGAGCTAAGTTACCCAAAACTTTTTTTGACATGATGGACGACTTCGAATTGAGAGATGTTTGGCGAGAAAGAAATGCAGAGGAATATGACTTCACCTTTTTTTCTGATAGACATCAATCCCTTTCAAGGATTGATTTTATACTAATCACCCTAGTATAATGATTTACTTTCTAGGGTGAAGAAGACAAAGATTGCGGCGAGGGTCCTTTCGGATCATAACCCAGTTTGGATGGAATTGGGAAGGGTAGTGCAGGCAAGAAGGTCTTGGAGGCTGAATGAAAACTTATTCAGATATGAAAAGTACATTAATGATTGTAAAAAATTGTTATCTGAATACTTTGTTCTGAATATGAATAAGGGTACATCTATGGAATTTGTATGGGATGCAAGCAAAGCGTATATGAGAGGAGTACTGATGAATATAAACAAAATACATACACATAAACAAGGGCAAAAACGAAAAGAATTGGAAGAGGAAATTAAAGGGAAAGAGTTGGAGTTAACATTGAATCCAGGCGATACAAAGGCTAAGGAAGCAATCACCATATTAAAATCCCAATTTGATATGTTGATCTCTGACCAGGTAGCCACTAGTTTATTATATGCAAAACACAACACTTTTTGTAACGCAAATAAACCGGGCAGATGGTTGGCTTATCAGATTAGGAAAAAAAGGAAAATTCAAAATGTATCCAAATTGTGTTATAGAGGGAAGGAGGTATTTCAACAGGAGGAGATTCAAAAGGCATTTCGGGAATTTTTTACAGAATTGTACAAAGGGGACAAAATTAAGGGTTTAGACATAGACAAATACTTAGATAAAGAGAAAATACCCCTAGTTAGAGAAGAGTACAGGCAAAAGTTGAACCAACCAATAACCTCTGGGGAAATCCTGCAGGTAATCAAACAACTAAAGTTAGGGAAAGCGCCAGGCACAGATGGCCTGACAGCGGTTTACTATAAAAACTTACAGTTAGAAATGGTAGTACCTCTTAGAGAACTATTTAATAAAATTCAAATGGAAGGTAAAGTGCCCCAATTTTGGAAGACAGCATTTATATCGTTGATACCCAAAGAAGATCAAGATATTACCCAACCAAAAAATTATAGACCTATCTCATTACTTAATGTAGATTATAAAATTTTTACTAAAATACTAGCAAATAGGTTAATGGTGGTTATTCAACAATTGATACATACCGACCAAACAGGTTTTATACAGGGGAGACAGATGAAGAGTAATGTTAGACTAATCATTAATGCATTAGAATATTTGGGAAAGAACAATCAAATCCCTGCTGCGTTCATATTTCTGGATGCTGAGAAGGCCTTTGATCGAGTTAATTGGCAATTTCTGTTGAAGATATTGCAAAAAATGCAGATAGGAGATAGCTTTTTATGGTCAATTAAAGCAATATACCAACAGCAAACAGCTCAAATCAAAGTCAACGGAAGTTTAACAGACTCCTTTCAAATCGGAAAAGGTACAAGACAAAGTGTCCTTTGTCCCCACTATTGTTCATTATAACTTTGGAAGTATTATTGAATAAAATACGGGGCTTCGATGGTCTAAAAGGGATCAAGATTAGGCAGCAAGAATACAGAGTCCGCGCTTTTGCGGATGATTTGGTCATAATATTGGAACAACCGAAGGAATCCAGTATGGTTTTAATGAACACAATTAATCAATATGGTCAAGTGTCTGGTTTTAAAATAAATTTAGGAAAAACCAAAATATTAGCTATAAATATGAATACTAAACAAAAGGAAGAACTAGGAGGGATGCTAGGATGTGAGGTAGTTAAAAAAGTCAAATATCTTGGGGTCAATATTTTAGCCTCAAATGGGAAACTATATAAGCATAATTATGAACCACTTTGGCGGAGTATACAGATAGAGATGAAAAAATGGGAGAAATTGCACTTATCTTTGCTGGGTAGGATAGCGGCAGTGAAAATGAACATTTTACCAAAATTTTTATTTCTTTTTCAAATGCTACCTATACTTAAAAAAGATGCGAATCTTTTAGAATGGCAGAAGAGTATCAACAAATTTGTATTGGCTGGAAAGAAGCCGAGGGTAAAGATGAAAATAATGCAAGATGTACACGAGAGAGGAGGCTTGAAATTTCCTAACCTAAAATTATATTATGATGCAGTGGCGCTATCTGCATTTAGTGATTGGACCCATTTAACCAATGATAGAATACTGAATATTGAGGGACATGATCTGGTATATGGTTGGCATGCTTACTTGTTATTCAACAAAAAATTGGATAAGAAGTTTAAAACTCATATCTTAAGAAATGCTTTATTGAAGGTCTGGAAAAAATATCAACATAAACTAAATGATAAGTTACCCATGTGGGCAATTCCTAGACATGCAATTGAAAATATGAATATAGAACAAAAACACGATAGAACCACTTACAGACAACTTCTCACTTTAGAAAGGGGGGTTCTACAACGAAAATCTTTAGAGGTACTGAAAGAGGAGAAGGTAGTCCAAACATGGTTCCAGTATGGCCAATTACAGGCCAGGTGGAAAATAGACCAAAAAACTGGTTTTATCCAAGTTGAGGATAATTTGTTTAAACAAATAAGAGATCAAAGCTTAATGCATATAAAGAGGATATATAATGTACTAATACAGATGGATTCGGAAACGGAATTGGTTAAAGATTGTATGATAAAGTGGGCTCAGAATAATAACCAATAATGCTGGGCACGTGGGAAAGAATATGGGTAAGAAATGTGAAATTTACACAAGCACAAAACCTGAGAGAAAATGTTTATAAGATGTTTTATAGATGGCATTTAGATCCTAAAAAGCTGGCTTCTATGTATCCGAATGTACAGCCTAAATGTTGGAGATGTGGTTCTCTCGATGCTACATATTTTCATATATGGTGGACTTGTCAAAAGGTTAAGGCATTTTGGATAAAAATGTGGTGGATCATGCAAAATATCTTTAAAAGAAGGATAAAATTCACTCCTCAGTTATTTTTACTAGGTATATGTACTGACTTTACAGTGGTAGAGACCAACTTGGTTCTACACCTAATAACGGCAGCAAGACTGTTGGTGGCGCAATACTGGAAGAAGGAAGACGTGCCTACAACTCAAGAATGGACATTGAAAGTTACAAACCTAGCCGAGATGGCTAAAATATCGGCATATCTTAAAGACCACTCAAATGAGAGATATAAACGAGACTGGAAAAAATGGATTGACTATACACAAAAGAAATATGGGACTAAGAAATTCCAGATAGCCTATGCTTAAGATTAGGAATAATTTAAACTGCTTAAAGTTTGTGCAACAGCAAGATGCTGAGTTCAACGCAGAGATCTTATTGACTTTCTTTTTTTTTTCAATTTCCTTTGTTTTAATATATTTTAGACTGTGTTTGTTAAAAAGCTACACCGTGTACGGGCTCTGGGAAGTCGGGGGGGAAGGAAAGTGGGGTCTTAGGGGGGAGGGGGGAGGGGGGAGGAGGGAAATATAGTATGTGCTAGATTTTAAAGTAACACGATTGCACTTATATACTGTTGCTCTTTAATTCTAGTGTAAAAATAGGACAAGCTGAATATATTGATAGATAGTAGAAATACACCGAAGGGAGGAGTAGAGGGAAAGAAGAAAGAGGGGTAGAGAGGGTGGGAGAGAGGATTGGAGGGAGGGTGAGAAGGAAGGGAGGGAGTGTATTGGGGAGAGGAGTGATAGAGGGGGAGGGGAAGTAGGGTAGAAGGGAATGTTGGAGGGAAGAAAGGAAAGTTGGAGGGGGGCGAAAGAAAGGGTGTATGGAGGGTCGAAGTGGTACATTGGGTTTGTATTTTGGGGGGTATTGTTGACAAGAGGAATGGCTGTGTTTATTGTTTAATATTATATGACCCCGGTTATGCACAGTATATATGTGACTGTACGAAATGAAAATGGAAAATAAAACACATTTACACATGAAGGACTACTCATTGAGTATGGTTTGTCAGCCAGTTACAAATCTACCTGGTAATAATGCTGTCTATCCCACATTTTTGTAGTTTACAAAAAAGTAGGTTGTGCTTTACTTCGTCGAATGCCTTGCTGAGTGAGATTGGTTTGATTTGTTTTTAACAAACCCCTGCTAGCTGTATTTTTTTGCAGATCCATTTTTTGATTATCTTTTCCAGTATCTTCCCAGGTATTGATGTTAAACTGATTGGGTCTGTTCTTTTTTCTTTTTGAATATGGGTACCACATTAGCTCTTTTTCAATCCTCTTGTAATTCCCTGGTGCTCTCTCAACAAATTAAGATTTTACAGCAAAAACTATCTATCTATTATCAATAAGCAAAATGGGAAATTTAAATTATTCAACACAGAGAAATTTTGAATTTGTAAATAAATATTAGCTTATAAATTGTGAAGGGAAAGAGAAAAGAAATTGATACTGAATTTACAACAAGAAATGTTGTAACAGGAGATACTGACAATGTAGCTATAGAAAAAATATTTTATAAATATTTTAATTTATATAAAGGTCATGAAAGTCCTTTGGATAAAATAAAAAATATCTTAGAAAATAAAATTTGATAAGGTCAATAGGTCAAAGACAAATTATGTATGAACCTATAATGAAAAGGGAAGGGTTAGGATTACGGTTGATAATGGGTTGAAATGATAAGGCAGTTAAAAAGAGATGGAAGAATTATAAAATTTTTCAACAACTGATTAAATAATGGAGGAGAGATTGCACATAACAATGCTCTATAAAAGGTACCTTCTGTTGAGTGGTGTCTGACTCTAAGGGGCAATGCTCATCTCCATTTCCTAGATGACAGAGACAACATTGTTTGAAAATACAACAATCATGTGGCTGGCATAACTATATGCAACTTCTAAGATGGTAGGAACTGAGGCAAGAAGAGGAGCTCATGCTATCATGCACTACTTGGGTGTCAAACTGCCAGGTTCCTGCATCTTAACTGTCTGGCTACTGTTACGCCCCCCCCCCAACAATATTCTATATATGATATTAAATATAATAAACATTTAACTATATATTCTGTGGTTCTTAGATGTATTAAATGATTGTCAAAAAACATCCAAAACTGGTGTATACAAATGTTGGAAAGCAGGCTGCTTAGCCAACTACAAATGTTGGATAGCCTGCAAAATTATAATGCATAACATAAGGTAGAGTAGGACTAGATCACTTCATGCACAGAGTCACTCTGAATATATATTAGTATAAAGCTATATTAATATAAGTATAAGGTTATATTAATAAGGTTAAGTATATTTCAGGGGTTACCTACAATTTTCATACATTTCTAGCATTAACATAGCAAAAAATAGAAGAAATCATTGTTACAAAGGTGCCATCAGAAAAATAAATTGGATAATAATCTATGGATTAGATATTATGGAGAATTAAGAATTTTGTCCAAATTGACTGAAAACAGCCACAGAGCAATAAACAAACAACCACAGGTGAATTTGTATTTTATATCCTATTAGATTTGATATTGGTTACGTTTTGGTTTTTATTTTATATTTAACCACACATTTTTACAAACAAGTTTGTAAAACTTTTGCCAGGCACCAATTAAGTGGCAGATCTCTCTTATTCTTGTCAGTGAATGCCTTCAGTGATATTGGTAGTTGGATATTTTGCTATTGTTTGCAACAAATTAGCAATATGTCAAAAAATAAATACATAAGTGCAAACGTTTTTCCTTTCTTTAATGGTACTGCCTACTCAATCTGCCAGTTTAAATATAACACTTAAAAATGGTTAGCTAAATTTCTAATTAAACTCAAGAATTGCTTTTGCCAGCTGAAAATCCTTTGTTAAAACAAAATTATTTCACAGTTTTAAATAAAAAGGTTTTGAAAGATTCTGTTCCAAGGTAAACATGCATCACTCTGCATCCATGTCTATTACACTAAATTTGATATTATGTGTGGGCTACTGGGTTTTGTTGTGATTGTTATATTGATGGGCTTATGATGACTTCCTGTATTTCAGAATTTATCTCTATAACCTCAGAAGAAATAAGTATGACCTCTTCATTCTGAATACAACTGAAAATAAAATTGATCGTTTATCACACAAACTGTACAACCTTTTCCCCAAAGCACTGTGCTTATGAGGTATAATTCCTGTCATGTTGTATTTCTTTCATGTACTGTATTCTATTCATTGAACTTGCTTCCAGCTTGACTGCCTCTTTCATGATTCTATGAGTCTATTGACATTTAGCAACATCTTTATAAGTTTTTAAAAGACTAGATTTGCACAAGGGCAACGGCATGAATTCACAATGAATAAGAATTACATCTTAAAGTACTTTTCTTAAGGAAATATAATTGTGATTTTTCCATTCATAACATAACTTATATGGGTATATTTTACTAAAATACTGAGAAATTATATCTTTCAACTAAAGCCAAACATTTAACCTTTCATTGATTTTTAGCATCATTAGAATTTAAAAAAAAAACGTAGAATTCTTTATTGCATTCAGAAATATTGAAACTACTGGGTTTTATTTTAGACACCATTCTTAGAATGTTTCTTTTTTAAGGTTTCTTTCAACAGTTTTCTCCTGTTTTCATTTAAAAACCACACACTTCTATATACTTTGTCAATGTAACTGTTACACATTTAAACGGTTTGATTATTGGATAACCAGGTGATTTACAAAATACAATTTGGTATTGAGGATAGCATAATAATGGTTGTTGTTTTTTTTTTACTGTAACAATAGTGTATTTCCAGTTGTATCTCTTCAACAGATAGTAAGAATCATAATTATATTAAGATACAAAGATCCCAATAAAATTTCATTTGGATTACATATTTTCTGCTCTTTTCTGGTATTTAGTCTTTTCTTTTATCTCACATTGTAAGCAAGTGTTGCTTGTGAATTCTGAGTTGCATTACCCAAAGAGCTAGATTCACCATATGTACTATGGCATTTACATTATTTTTTTTTTAAAAAAAATATGCATTTTTGAAATAAGCACATCTAGAGATGAAATTATTTATTTTCAGCTCAAGCATCCACATTATGGCAATTAAAATTCATTTCTCTTATTATTAAAGATAAATATTGGACCTTATTGATTCATTTATAAAGAGAAAACATTAAAAAAATAAAATTTAAAGGAGATAAATAGATAGACAGACAGACATCTGGCAAGAAAATAAACAGAATATTAAGACAATGATTCCAGAGCAATCTATACTGAACAAAGCTTATATTTTATATATCTTAACTGAAGTATTTAAAGTTAATTCATATCGTCAATTTTATCAGCAGTGACTCATGAGATATAAAAAGAACTAGCTATTAGTTATAAGCTGTTGATAAACTAGTGAATTGTTTTATCAGTAATTTTTATTTATGATATTAAATAGAGTTTCTATCTCTGGAGACGTTGTACATCTTTATATCATGTTTCTGGGAAATAAACAATAAGACAGTATTATGCTTGAGCAGCAAGTTGGACTAGAAGACCTTCAAGGTTCCTTCCAGCTCTATTATAATTCCACCCTCTGGAATTACACTTATAAGCCTGCCTATAACTTGTGGGGCACTCGTATTATATGTTTGTAATTAGGAATGCCAAAAGTCCCCCCCCCCAAAAAAAACCCAGCACATTCTGGATCAGCTGAAACTCCCTTATAGATTATGTTACACTAATGCAAATGGGGGATAGCTATGGCATAAGTTAGACTGACCAAGGCTTCCCAGACAACGAATGGGCCAATGGATGTATAAAATAAATGTGTGTAAAAGCTCCAGTCTGCAGCTACCACTTACAGCAGCTAAGACTCTAAGAATAACTCCAAATTGAAAATCAACTCTGACTGGGAAAGTACAACTCAAGGCAGAATGAAGGATGGAAAATTCCCAGAACTGAGGGGAGACATAAAACCACAGCTACTCAATCTTGCCAAAGGCTATTTTCTTCATCCAGATGCTCACACTCTACAACCACCCCCCAAAACAGCATTACTTGGTTAGCATAACCTATACCATTCATGTAGATGTTAAACAAAGTGTGGAGAGGGTAAGCCCCAAGGCCCTACTCCACACAAGTGGAAAAAGGAGAACCACCTTAATATTGTGTCTTCCACTCCTAACTCCTTCAAGGATACCAGGTTTGTTGGTATCTGAGATATTAAGAAGAGCTAGAATGGCTAAACTATTATATCATCATCACTGATCACTAGTGTAATCCTGACTGAAAAGTTTTACTTATAATCTACTTCTCTGATATCCCATTGGATCTGTAAGTCAAGTACCTACTCAACAATTGTTATAAAAAGGGAAGATTTTAGACTTTAAAAATCATTATTTAAAACCATTGGGTACATGATGGTCTCTTAAGAAAAAATGATTAAAAGTGAATAGAACCACCTCCTACCACAGAAAAACCATTGCATGCATTCGGTTCCACCACAAATGCGCGAACGACAAAAGCGCGCCTGACTAAACCGCGCTGACAAAACCGCGCCGACGAATGAGCGCTGAAGCGCACCGACAACAGCGCGCCGACAGAAGCGCGCTGTAACATAACCCTAAACCTAACCCTAAACCTAACCCTAAACCTAACCCTAAACCTAACCCTAAACCTAACCCTAAACCTAATCCTAAACCTAACCCTATACCTAACCCTAAACCTTACCTTAACTTAAATCGCGCTTCTGTCATCGGCGCGCTGTTGTCGGCACGCTTTTGACATCGCGGTTTTAGCGCCGCGGTTTTGTCGGCGCGCTTTTGACGTTCGCGCTTTTGTCGGGTCACGCATGCATTCAACCTCCTGCCAGTTACTAGGAGACCTTAATTAGCTGGGTGGATAGTGATCTAAGGTGATCCAGGTGACCAAGTTGACAGATCCAAGGACCAATTCCAAAAGAATCTGAATAACCTATAGGCCAGGAGCCTATAAGTGTTATATGCCATGACGTGTGTCATATCCTGGAATTCATTACTGCTTCTTTGCGATAGAAAATTTTTTATTTTCCATTTTTCATAGCATATTACATAGTCAATATCATGTTGTATTATTAAGTAATTACATCAATTCATCTTACCATCAACTACCAAAGAAGGAAAAAAAAAACAGTTATTGGCTCTTCCGCTCTCCATACACCATATTTATACCTTATACGACAATTTCTTCCCCCTCTCTCCTTCCCCTTTCTACATCCTTTCCTCCCTCCATCAGAATTCATTACTGCTTCTTGTGCAAAACTTTGTCATCATGACTCTATTGATCATAGTTTAAAGCTAAAAATGAATGCTAGGTGAATATTAAGATTAGAGTATGTGACACTGGTATGTATTACAATAATTATATTTTTATGTATTTTTAATTTAGCCACTGTTAAAATATTTTAAGCTAATAAACCTTTATATAT
This sequence comes from Thamnophis elegans, assembly GCF_009769535.1. Lineage (NCBI taxonomy): Eukaryota > Metazoa > Chordata > Lepidosauria > Squamata > Natricidae > Thamnophis > Thamnophis elegans. The sequence continues at coordinate 26,619,237 of NC_045551.1, forward strand.
CACTGTCTCCCCTATATTTTTCAAAAATGCACAATGCCAAGTATTTTGAAACACACATTTACTAAAATTTGACTATTAATTGACAACATTTTATTTAAACAAGTTCTTCAATTAGTTTATATTCATTCCTTCCATTTGTGTTACAGAAGATAGTTTCAGGTTTTAATTTTTGTTGTTAATCATACAGAAGTAAATGATACTTATGAAGTTAGCTTTTTTTAAAAAAAACTTGTAAGTTAATTAACATGGACAGTGGCACACCAGGAAAAAATGAGACCTTGATAATCTGCTGTTCTAATCAGATACAAGATCTGATGCCTTAATCAAGAAAACAAAGCTTTGCAACACTATTATGATTGTGATCTAACTCTTCTTTCATTCATGCATAGGATGCCATAATGGACATATATACCCAGCAGGTACCTCTGGTTCAATGTGATTATTCCCAAGTCAGCCATTTTATATTTTTGAGAAACAAAATTGAGAAAGTGGAGGAGGTATCTTGACCAATGACCATACATGAAATTAAGAGATTAGATTCAAGGTGGACAAGTCCTTGCAAATGTCTTGGCATGGTTTTTCAGAAGTGGTTTGCCATTGTGTCATTCATAGGGCAGAAAAAGTGTGATTGGCTTAACATCACCAAGTTGGGTTCAAGCCTAAGGTGGGACCAGTGGTAGGTTTCAATTAATTTTACTACTAATTCACTTGTGTGAGAGCGCACGTGTGCAACGCTTCTGCACATGCACAAAGTGTCCGGGCAGGTGAGCAGAGCCTCCCGCTGCCACCACTACCAGTTCACCCGATCTGTGGCAAACCAGCAGAAACTCACCTCTGGGAAGAACCAAACTCATGTTTTTTGGGTTTCTAGTCTGATGTTTCAAACACTATACCAAACTGGCTGCATCCAAGCATTTAAGGAAGGGAACTTAAATCTTCTGAGTGATGTTCTCCCTTACTTACCAAACCATCTTGTGTATATCTTCCTTGTAGTCAAATATTTTATATCCTTCATTAAGAACAAGCCATAATATCTTCTTGTCAATAAAGCTGGAGACTGAAAATAAGAATAGTTAGTTTAACATGATTATTTTTACTGTAGCATGTATGAATATTATATTATCGCAACTACCAGAATAAATAACAATTATTAATTGCAAACTATTGTCATCTTCTGTCTGCAGAGGCATTACTGGCTAAACAAATATTGATGAAACAAGAAGCAATATCAACCCAACAAGAAGTTAAATAAACAATTGGAAATATTACTTTGAATAATTAAATTTCTATAGTTAGTGACTCTCTCCAATTTGAAATGATTGCATATCGGGATCAATAATACAGGGATTTTTCAAGTGGAAAATTAGCCAATTTTGTTTTTTAAAATCAAATTGAGCAAGCAAAGTTGAAGTGGAATAGAATTATGTTTTAACTGTGGCCAGAGGGCACATTATTTAAGCAAGAATGAAAGCAAATTAATAAAGGATGGATGTGCTATTTTAATATTTCTGATTCTTGATTGTAACGGAGAGTCTTTTCAGTCATAGTTACTATCTTTGGAGTATCATTGGCTAGTTGTTAAGCAAATTCAGCATATCCAATGTATGTTTTCTCCAGAAAATGGCAAAAATGTTGCAAATTTTGTTGATATGACCAATGGAGCACTGCACCTGGTCGTAAATGCAAGTTGATTGCGAAGTACCTGAAATGTGATCATATGACTGCAGGAGAGGAGAATTTGGTAGTTATAACTTTGAGGAGAGTTTGTAAGTAGCTTTTTTAAAATCCATCATAACTTCCAACAATCATTACATGAATCATCATTAAGTGAGGACTATCCATCTCCCTGGTTCTCAAATATAGAAATGCATAAGCATACATACTACATACACACATACACACATACACATACACAGACACAGACACACACACCCACACCCACACACCCACACAATGTGTGCATGCCCAAGAAGGTGTCCTGTCACGTTTGAGGAGAGCTTCGGGGAGATGATTGTCCTTCTTGGGGCTTGCAGGGGGTACCCTATCCCATCATTGGTTCCAGGTCTAGCTATGAGAACTTCTTGGGACCTCGGGGATACCCTTGAGCTGCAATTTACTGCTTCATAGCCGGAACATCGTGAGTGAGATGGGGTGGTTGGCAGTGAGAGGAAAATGAAGAGCATCAGCAGCTGCCAGCGTGGGTGTGGTCAGCGGCAGCAGTGGGACGCCCGGCCTGGGGTCTCTGCAGCTGGTGTGGGTGTGGATGTGGTCGTCATCAGTGGGATGCCCGGCCTGGGGTCTCTAAAGCCAGTGTGGGTGTGGTCAGCGGAAGTGGCAGCGGGATGCCCAGCTTGGGATCTCTGCAGCCAGCATGGGTGTGATCAGCAGCAGCAGCAGTGGGACGCCCGGCTTGGGATCTCTGTGGCTGCAGTACCGTGGTGTTATCCTGATTGCTCCTCCCCCTCCTCCTTGCTTATGGACATGATAAATTGGATCAGAGGGGAGTGGCTGAGGCAGCTGGCATGGATATTGATGCCAGCAGAAGATGACTTTGGTAGTTGGCATGGGTGCGGTTGGAGTGGGGGGGGGTCCTTCATTCTGGCCCCCTCCGGCCACCACCATTGCCTGGGCCACCGTACTGTGTCATTTGGCCATTTGGCCCCTACTCTTGTGACAATATGGACTGGGTTAAAAGGAGTGCGGCCCTGGCGATGGATATGAGTGCAGCTGACGTGGATGGAGCCTAGCTGCTGGAGTTGTTGAAGTTGGAGCAGCCGCTACTGCCACTGCTGTCCTCATCGCTGCCATTACTGGCTGCTTCACCACCTCGCAATTCATCATCTGCTGCGTTTTTGACATCTGGCCATTACTCTTACATATTGTCCTTTATAACCACCATGGTTATGATGGACATAAGCTTCCCGCTACCCCCCTTGAACACTGTCGGCTGCCCCCCCACATGGACATGTCATCTCCTGGTTCCATCTCCCCGTGATGTCATCCCATTTGGTTGATGCCACACTCTCCTCTATATTATACTGCGACAGAATTTTATTCCCTTCGGGAACTCCCCCTTTCCCAGGAATGGCCTTCTTGCCTATCAAGACGCTTCCTTAATGATGGATCTTGGGATCCTGAGAGGTGGCATGCAAAGAAGAGACTTCTTAGGGGCTTTTTACAGGGGTTTTTAAATTAAATTTTAAGGGGGGATCAGGGGGGTTGATGGCTCAGACAGCCTTGGGGGGGGGAGTCTGCCAGGGCACAGGCCAGAGCTAACTAATGGGCATGGGTCGGGAGTGCTGGGAAGGATTGGGATTCTGGGGGAGACATTAAGCCATTCCATTGGGGGGTTCACCATCTCTACTGTTTGTGGAGAGGCAGATATGGTGGGAGCCGAGGGCCAAATTATGTTCAGGGGACGTGGGTTCTCTCTAAGAGCAATCATGCGTTCTGACCCTCATCGCCCTTCTTGCACCCCGGGTGCTCAGGATTACAGGACCCTGGTCTCCGGCTGGTGTCACTTAATGCCAGGTCCGTGGGACATAAGGCTCCCCTCATTTACGACTTCATACAAGAGGGTAGAACAGACCTGGCGTGCATTACGGAGACCTGGTTGGGCCATGAGGGGGTGTTGCCCTTAGTGAATTATGCCCACCAGGCTTCCGGGCATTTCACCATCCGAGAGCCCAGGGCGGGGGCTGGGGGGGGTGGCAGTGGTTATTATGGAAAGTCTTGGACCTCAGGAGGTCACTGTGCTTCAGATAGGCGGGTGTGAATCCCTTTTTGTGAAATGGGGCCTTGGAGTTCAGGTGGGCCTTTTTATTATATACCTGTCTCCCTCTACATTTCATTGGCCCTGCCGGAGCTGCTGGATGTGTTAGCTGGATTGGTGGTTGATTTCTCCAGACTTATGATCCTGGGGGATTTCAATCTGCCTTCCATTGGTGAGACATCTGAATCAGCTCGGGAGTTCATGGCTTCCATGACAGCTATGGACCTAACTCAGTTAATTCAAGATGCCACCCATAATGGGGGACATACGCTCGACCTGATTTTTGTCTCTGGGCAGTGGATGAATGATCTAGATTTAGGGGATATTTCTATCCGACCTTTGTCATGGTCGGATCATTTCCTCATCAGGCTTGACTTCCATACTGCTACCCCTCACTGCAGGGAGGCAGAACCGACTAGATGGATAACCCTGATGGACCCTGAAAGGTTCCTGATGGAGCTTGGGACATTTCCTGAATCCCTTGCTCACAACTCAACCGAAGCCCTAGTGGAAACCTGGGATAGGGCGGCCACTGGAGCTTTGGATCATGTTGTGCCTTTGCAGCCTCTGGTGTCAATCCTGGGTACTCCCTGGTTTACAGAGGAGCTCCGGGAGATGAAAAGCCGGAAAATATGCCTAGAGAGTGGTTGGAGGGCCAGCCGGTCCAAATCTGATCAAACACTAGTAAGAATTCATATTAAATCCTACTTAGTGGCGATAAAAGCGGCAAAATGGCAACATTTTTCCGCTCTTATCGCGTCCGCAGATAACTGCCCAGCCACCCTGTTTAGGGTGACCCGCTCCTTACTTAACAAAGGAACTGGGAAAGACCCCTTGCAGGGTAGGGCTGAAGAATTTGTTCAGTATCTGCAAGATAAAATCACTAAGATCCAGACAGGCTTAGACTCTGACTGGGTAGATTTGGGCGAGTCGACAGGGATGAATCTTGTGGAGACCATCTGGAATGAGTTTGACCCTGTGACCCCCAAGGGCATGGACAGGATTATGGGGAGACTCAGTGCTGCCACTTGTATGACGTGTCCCTCTTGGTTAGTCTCGACTTCCCGGGAGGTGACACGAGGCTGGCTCCAGGCGATTACCAACACTTTGTTGAGAGAGGGGTTCTTTCCCACTGCCTTGAAGGAGGCAGTGGTGAGACCCCTCCTTAAGAAGCCTTCCCTGGACCCAGCTTCTTTAGCCAACCATTGTCTGGTCTCCAACCTTCGCTTTGTCAAGAGTGCAGTAGCACGTCAGCTTTCCCAGTACCTGGATGAAGCTGTCTACCTGGATCTGTTTCAGTCGGGTTTCAGGCCTGGATACAGCATGGAGACGTCATTGGTCGATGATCTCTGGCAGGCCCGGGACAGGGGCTGTTCCTCTGTCCTGGTCCTATTAGACCTCTCAGAGGCTTTCAATACCATCGACCATGGTATCCTACTGCGATGACTCGGGGGGGTTGGGAGGGGGGGCACCGTTTTACGGTGGTTCTTCTCCTACCTGCCAGATTGGTTGCAGTTTGTGTTGACTGGAGGGCAGGGATTGACCCCAAGGCGCGTCACTTGTGGGCTGCCCCAGAGGTTGGTTCTCTCACCCCTCCTGTTCAACATATATATGAAACCACTGAGTGAGATCATCCATGGTTTTGGGGTACAGTATCATCAATATGCTGATGATACCCAACTTTTCATCTCTACCTCAAACCACCCAAACGATGCCCTCGACGTGATGTCCCGATGCCTGGAGGCTGTGCAGATCTGTATGGGAAGGAACAGGCTCAAGCTCAATCCCTCCAAGACTGAGTGGCTGTGGTTTACGTCCTCCCGATTTGTGCATCTTGTTCCATCTTTGATGATAGGGGGAGAAATTTTAGTCCCCTCAGAGAAGGTCCGCAATCTGGGCATCCTCCTGGATACGTGGCTTAGTTTAGAAGAACACCTGATGGCCGTGAGCAGGGGGGGCTTTTACCAGGTTCGCCTGGTACATCAGTTGCGCCCCTTCTTGGATCGGGATGCTCGGTGCACAGTCACTCATGCCCTCGTCCTTTCTCGCCTGGACTACTGTAACGGTCTCTACATGGGGCTGTCCTTGAAGAGCACCCGGAGGCTTCAGCTGGTCCAGAATGTGGCTGCGTGGGTTATCATGGGGGGCACCTAAGTGCTCCCATGTTGCACCCCTTTTAGGCAGCCTGCACTGGTTGCAGGTTGTCTTCCGGATGCAATTCAAAGTACTAATTATGACCTTTAAAGCGCTCCATGGCTTAGGCCCAGGATACCTGGGAGACCACCTATTGCCACCAGTAGCCTCCCACTGTCCAGTGCGATCCCACAGAGTTGGCCTCCTCAGGGTGCTGTCGGCCAGACAGTGTCAGCTAGTGACCCCCAGGGGGAGAGCCTTCTCTGTGGGATGCCGTCCCTCTGGAATGAGCTGCCCCCGGAGCTTCGTATAATCCCTGACCTCTGGTCCTTCCGACGCACCCTAAAAAGTTGGCTTTTCCAGCAAGCCAGCCTGGCCTGAACAAAACAAAATAAATTATTGATTATTGTTAATTTGAATTGAATTTTTTAAATGTTATTTTTAATCTTAATTGGGTTTGTTTTGGATATTCTATTTAATTTTTTTAACTTTTGTAACATGTGTTTTTTTTTAATGTTGTACGCCGCCCTGAGTCCTTTGGAGAAGGGCGGCATATAAATCCAATAAACCAAACCAAATCAAACCAACAACGTATTGCATACCTCAATAATTCAGCTAATATTTCTATACTGTTATTGTGGCTTTGGAACCACAATACTAAGGATATAGTTATTGCAGACCTTCCGATGAAAGGAGGAGTATTCATTCAGCCAAGCAAAAGGTAAATGGGAAGTGATTGATTCATCATTCAAGTTATTATGTTAGGGCTTAAATTAGTTATTGAGCAACCTGCAGGCAACTGCCATCCATTTAAAAGGAAATGGATCTGGAATGACAATTTCTTAAATTCAGATATCACAGTAGTGTTGGGTCAACACCTCACAAGTAAAGACTCTGTTATATTTGAAGAATAATTAGGATGTATTGAAGATCAGCATGTTTATTTGTTTATTTACCAGTTAATTGTAGTTGCAGAAGAATTATTACAAAGGCTAAGCATATGTACTATATTTGAGAAATACACACTGATTTAAAGGCTTGTTTAAGGATGTTATGGAGTTTCTATTTCACCTTCAGTTAAGCACTTTTAGCATATGTATCTGCACTAATTGTGCTATTTGTAAGGTGACCAGATTTTCAGATTGGTAAAGAGGGACACCATTGACCCGGGGGGGGGGGGGGGGGCTTGATTAAAAATTTTATATTTTGTCAAACATGACCCCAAGACATTGAAACCATCATAAATACGAATCTGTTGCCAAACATCAAAATTTTGATCACGTGACCATGAGGATGCTGCAACGGTCGCTAAGTGTGAAAATGGTCATCAGACACTTTTTTCAATGCCATTGTAACTTTGGTCACTAAATGAACTGTTTGAAAGTTAAGACTTTCATTATAATACCTTATGCTAGCTTACATTTTCAAGAGAGAGAAGCTAAACTCCTTATTAGAATTGAAATAGAAATGAATAGAGTAGAGTAAAATAGAATAGAATAGTTTATTAGGCAAGTGTGATTGGACACACAAGGAATTTGTCTTTGCTGAATACGCTCTCAGTGCACATAAAGAAAAATAAAATAGTAAGATAGTGGGATCTTTGCTGCACCGAAACCAGCGATCCCACGATCTGCCCCACACCTCCTCTTTCCGAAACTTTCATCAAAAACAGTAAAAATCAATCATGCTTTTTTATTTCTATTTATTATTTTGCTATGGCCACATATGAATATATAGCAGTAGACTTATATACCGCTTCATAGGCCTTTCAGGCCTATATATGCACATTCCAAACAGATTTTCTTACTAAACAGCCACCATTCTCATCCATAGGCCACTAAATGCCTCACCAACCTTTTCTGTATTCTTTCATTTCCATCCATCCATTTTATTTATTTAACACAGAGTAGATTAGGCTGTCAGCCTTAGTCATTCTTCTAACATGACAACAATTCTTACCAACAAGGGCGGTATTGGCACATTTTAGCTAATGCAACCTAAACATAACCAAAGCCTATTTCACTTCAAGTATGCTAACTTTATTCTATGCAAGCTGCAATCTCTAATCTAAAGACCACTTTTCAAGCCGACCACTCACCCACGCGGGGGGGGGGCAGGATTTCGCCAAGAAAAGTTAACTTTCCTGCGAAAGGAGCCGGCAGCCTCTCAGCCCTTCCCGGCCGGGGAGACCTCCCCTCACTTCCACTCCCGCGACCTTCCTCCCACCTCCTCAGAGCTTCAAGCAAGCTAACTGGGAAGGACGGGAAAGAAGAAGAAGCGGCGGCGCGGTCCCCTGCAGCCGCTGAGCCGGGAAAGGGACGCGTTGGCAGGGTTTCCACAGTGCCCCCAAGGACCGCCGCGCGAGGTCGGTGGCAGCGGCTGCTGCTGCTGAGGGCCTTGGACGGGGAGGAGGAGGAGGAGGAAGAAGAAGAGGAGGAAGCTGTGGCTGAGCGGAATCCTTTTGAGAGGCGACGGGCGCGATCTGGGAAGCGTCGGCACGGCCTCCGCCATTGCCAATTTGAATTTGAATTTGAATTTGAATTTATTTGTTATTTATAGGCCGCCCTTTTCCCTGAGGGGACTCAGGGCGGCTTACAGTTCATGGGAAGGGGGGTGCAAGATAAAACATAAGACAGTGTGTAAATAAAAAATAAAACAATAAAACACAACATTCATTCAGCATTCGGGTGGGGCGGATTAGAATCTTATCCCCAGGCCTGACGGGATAGCCAGTTCTTAAGGGCTGTGCGGAAGGTCTGGACGGTGGTGAGGGTGCGAATCTCCATGGGGAGATCGTTCCAAAGGGTCGGAGCTGCTACTGAGAAGGCTCTCCTCCGCATAGTTGCCAGTCGGCACTGACTGGCGGATGGAACTCGGAGGAGGCCTAATCTGTGTGATCTAATCGGTCGAAGGGAGGTAATCGGCAGGAGGCAGTCTCTCAAGTACTCAGATCCACTACCATGGAGAGATTTATGGATGGTAAGTAGCACCTTGAAGCGCACCCAGAGATCAACAGGTAGCCAGCGCAGCTTGCGGAGGATAGGTGTTATGTGGGCGAACCACGGTGCGCCCACAATCACTCGCACGGCCGCATTCTGGACTAGCTGAAGTCGCTGGATGCTCTTCAAGGGCAGCCCCATGTAGAGCACATTGCAGTATTCCAGCCTAGAGATCACAAGGGCTCGAGTGACTGTTGTGAGGGCCTCCCGGTTCAGGTAGGGTCGCAACTGGCACACCAGGTGAACCTGGGCAAACGCCCCCCTGGTCACAGCCAACAAATGATGGTCAAGAGTCAGCTGTGGGTCCAGGAGGACTCCCAAGTTGCGAACCCTATCTGAGGGGTGTAAAATTTGACCCCCCAGCCTGAGCGATGGAACACTGGCCAAATTATTGGGAGGGAAACACAACAGCCACTCGGTCTTGTCCGGGTTGAGTACCAGTTTCTTAGCTCTCATCCAGTTCTTAACGGCCTCAAGACCCCGGTTCATCACGTCCACCGCTTCATTGAGTTGGCACGGGGCGGACAGATACAACTGAGTGTCGTCCGCGTATTGGTGGTATTTTATCCCGTGCCTCCGAATGATCTCGCCCAGCGGTTTCATGTAGATGTTAAATAGTAGGGGGGGATAAGACCGAACCCTGCGGCACCCCATATGTTAGGGGCCTCGGGGACGATCTCTGCCCCCCTACCAACACCGACTGCGACCTGTCCGAGAGGTAGGAGGAGAACCACTGCAAAACAGTGCCTCCCACCCCCACCTCCCGCAGTCGTCGCAGAAGGATACCATGGTCGATGGTATCGAAAGCCGCAGAGAGGTCGAGGAGAACCAGGATGGACGCATAGCCTCCATCCCTGGCTCTCCAGAGATCATCGGTCAATGCGACCAAAGCGGTTTCTGTGCTGTAACCAGGTCTGAAGCCGGACTGGAAGGGGTCAAGGTAACTAGCTTCCTCCAAGGACCGTTGGAGCTGGAAGGCCACCACCTTCTCAACAACCTTCCCAACAAAGGGGAGGTTGGAGACTGGACGGTAATTGTTGAAAACGGCTGGATCCAAGGATGGTTTCTTCAGGAGGGGTCTCACCACCGCCGCTTTAAGTGCGGCAGGGAAATCGCGCCTGTCCCCTCTCAAAAGGATTCCGCTTGGCCACCGCTTCCTCCTCTTCTTCTTCCTCCTCCTCCTCGTCCAAGGCTCTCAGCAGCAGCAGCAGCCGCCGCTGCCGCCGACCTCGCACAGCGGTCCTTGGGGGTGCTGCAGAAGCCCTGCCAAAGCGCCCCTTTCCTGGCTCGGCGGCTCAGAGTGAGATGAGCAGTGAGCAGAGCCTCGTTTGAAAGCAACGACGGCCAAGGCCACTCGTTCGCTCCACCGCTCTTGCATGGAGGTCTGAGGAGGCAGAGGGGTGGGAAGGGTGCAAAGGAACCAGCGCAGCAGCGGCGGATCTGGGAAGGTGCTGCCCCCGGAGCCCAAGGGTGGGCGGGCTGGCGAGCGGGCGCCTTTCTCGTGCACAGGGAAGGGGAGGAGGGCGGCGGCTGCTGTTTCACTAACCCCGCGCAGGTTACTAATTCCCACCGGTTACTCACCAGTGAAGCAGCAAAACAAAGCAAACGGCCGTGAAGGCAAAATGAAATGGAGACTCTTGTGACTCACGCGGCGTGCTAAGCAGACTCCAACCAATCAGTGAGCTGCCTGGGATGGAAAACTTTAAGCATGCCACGGTGTGCTTAAAGTTTTCCATACCAGCCAGCTCACTGATTGCCTGGAGTCCAGGCCAATCAGTGAGCAGCAGGCTGGGCTGGCTTAGATTTTTAGAAATAGATGAGGGAACGAACGAGCGAGCTAGTGGCAGTTGATGGGCGGGGGAGAGAGCGAGCCCCAAAATAAAGCGGGTTTTTTCCAGAATGGCCCGGGACACAGGAAAAATTATGAAAAGGCGTGCCTGTCCCGCCAGATGCGGGACGTCTGGTAACCTTAGCTATTTGGCATACCTAATTTCACAGAAATTGCTGATATGTGGCATATAGTTTTTAGCGGTCTGTTTGGTGGAAGACATGCTGGCATGAGTCAGCATTTGGAGAGAGAGAGAAAAAAATCAATCCTAGCCTTGAATTGCAGCTGTCCTTCATAATCCCTTTGCTCCTATCTTATACATAGGTAGACCAGAAACCTGGGAAGAAACCCAGGTTTCTTCCTTAGTTTTGGGGGATCTTCTTTTCATCTGACACAAAATGGAAAGAGACAAGAAAAGAAGAGAATAGAAAAAACAATGTAAAGTAAAATGGCTGGAAAAAATAAAAGAGAATAAAGTTTCAGGTGTTCTTGGTTCCTGGTCAGAGAAGGAGAAAAGTCAATGGGTGGCTTCCCTAAAAGAAAAGAAATGAAGTTCCATAGAGATGACATCTACACAAAAGTTCCACTACAAGTAGGAGGGAGACAGTTGTCTTTGGTGAAGTCCTGCTCACCAGAGAAAGACTGGGAAGAATACCTCAAGAATACTTTCTACAGTGAAGGAGATGCAGTTGGTTATAGGTGAAGCTAACTCAAGGAAAGCAGAATTGCATCACTGAGGGGAGTAATTAAAAATCCATTCCTTTCTTCTCTTTTCTTTTCACTTTCTCTTGTTAAGCCCAAAAATGGTGGGGAGAGGAAGCGCAGTTAGCAGGAAAGTCAGAAGGATATAATCTCTGGGAACATTACCAAAGGGAAAACTTGATGCCTGGTAAAAGTTTGCATTGTGAATAATTTTACTGTCTATAGTAAATGAACATAAAAATCTCACCAGTCTTGGTTTCTCTATGTCATTTCTCAACTTTGAAAACAAAAATATATCTGCAGTTCTCCAATGACAATATGACTTAATTGAAGATTAAGATGAGGATGTTAATAATTCTAATAAAGTATTCCAACACACATACAAGCAAGTCAGCAAGGCTAGTTGGTAAGCAACTCTAAGGTGTAATAACATGCAAAAAAGTTTCCAAACACTCCAACAACAACAAAACAAGAGATTCTTCTGGGGGAGGAGCCTGTCGCCGCTGGGAGCTCAACGGAGCTCCCCTCAGAGTTCTGGTCTGTATATCTAAGAGATAATTAGATATCACCCCTTTTTGGCAGAAAGGGGCAAGGAGCAGTTCAGTCGCTAGGATTTCTTCGTAGTTCACAGCCTTGTTTTTTTTTCCGCTGTGAACGGAGGAGAGATCCAGCACCAGCTGAGCTTTTTTTTTTCTCCAGCCAGTTCTTCTCAGCTGTTTTTTTCAGCTCTAGACAGGTGCCCCCCCCTCAGGACAAAGCTAAGCTATTTAAAGTTATTTAAAATTAATACGAGCGGGGTCCACTCCTGAGATGCCTTTTTTATTACTATCTTAAACACCAGCCTCAATTTTGCTTAAGGCTTCTTTGTTCAGCCGTGATACAAGATGGCGATTTTACAGCGTTTGTGACTGATATGTGACTATTTAACTGGCTTTACTCTCCTGAAAATCTTTCATCATTAACTATGAAAAGCCTATAAATAACCCTTGGAAATTTGAGGGGAGTGAAAATCCTGCTTATTTGTTTATCTCTAATTTTTATTTATAATGGCACCCAGATCAAAGCAGGCAAAACGCTCTCTTACGAAGGAGTTTAAAGAATCTGCTATAAAATCGCTGCCCTTGCCTCCTACGCCATCTGCTGGAGATTTGTTAACACAGGAATCTCTTTTTCAAATGCTTAAGGATTTCAGACAGGAAATTAAGGAATTTGTACTGGATTTATATGATAAACTTGAGGCCAAAATTGCCCAAATAAAGGTGGATATGACTGGAGTTATGTTGGTTATGACAGATTATATTGGTGAAATGGAGGACAAATTGGAAATTTTGGAAGAGGCTAACCTTAATCTGACTTCTAATATCCAAACGCTACAACAAGAAATTGGAAATGCGCAAAAACAACTCGTTATGATAAATTATAATAGGAAAGCGTTTGCAATAAGAGTTAGAGGACTGCGCGAAAAGGAACAAGAGAATTTAAAACAGACTTTTGTTGAAGCTCTTAGTCGTTCGGTGGGAAGTCCGGGACTTAATTTTGATTGGCAGATTCGAAAAATTTATCGCCAGAATTCGTGTGTAGCAGAACAGCGACAGCTCCCGAGGGACATAATTATATATTTTTTCACAAAAGAATCCAGAAATGCGATTATACAAAAGCTTTACAATAATAGGCTAAGAATCGATGTACAGGATTTGACTGTTTTTAAAGAAATTCCATTTCAGATGTTGAAAGCAAGGAGAGACTATACTTTTTTAACTCAAGAACTTAGAAACTCCCAGATTCAGTATAAATGGGAAGCACCAGAAGGTATTACAGTCACATTTGAGAATCAAAGATATCGTCTTAATTCTGTTCCGGAAGCTCGAGATTTTTATTACAAGACTCTGAAGGCGGGACTTCCTGATTCACCCGGAAATGTGGAAAGACAAGGAGAAGGAGAGTACAAGCAGCGGACCATCTAACTACAAGACGGAGGGCGTTGCTCTCCCCCTTTCGGAGAGGCAGAAGAGCGGAGATTAAGGATTTAGCGATAACTTTAAGATACCCCTTTTTTTTTGTTCTCTAAATTTCTGGTTTGAATAGGACTTTGCGATCTTTGTTTGGTATAGAGGGGTGGAGCTGGATATTGATGAAATATTGGGACTGAATGAGGCGGTGTGGATTCTGGACACACATTTTATGGGACCTATATGCTTGAACTCTAACCTAAATTGCCCAGGACTTTAAAGTGAAGAGAAAGATCGTAATTTTATTGAATTTTGGTTTGGGATGAATGGAGCTGGGAAGCGAGGGGTAGGTGGAAGGGTAACGAAAGTTTGATTAGATTACCTTGAGGTAGAAGGCAAACTGATTTTTGTATAAACTGTTACTTGAATATAAGGTTAAGAAAGACTATTTGGAGAGTCTACAGGAAGTTGGGGTAAATATCAAGAAGCAAGGGACGAAGATAAGATACATATGGAATGATCTACACTGGTTAAACTTTAATAATGATGGGAGGCTGAGCCTAATGCAAAGAGTTCTCTTTTTTTGTGGGTCTTTTCTTTTTATTTGTTTTGGGTTATTCCCTTTTTTTTCCTTTTTTTTTCTTTTCATTATTTTTATTTTTAATCTATTTGACTATAAGATATCCTAGAAGGTGTTTGATAGAGAGTTGTGCCGGGTGTGGGACCTGGGAAGTTGGAGGGGATTAGGGAGGGGGGTTCATTGGGGTGGGGGGGTGGGGGGGTGGAAATACAATTTCAATATATAGAATAAGAAGAATGCACTTGTATACTGTTGTTCCTTATCTTATCGTTTTATTTTTCTCTTTTTTCCTTTTTTTTTTCTTTTTAGCTCAATTTTAGTAGTTAAGAATTGAATAGATTAATGAATAGAGAAATGCACCAAAGTGAGAAGTAGAGGGAAAGAAGAGGGAGAGGTAAGGAGGGAGGAAGAGGGGAATGTAAAGAGGGTGAGAGGGGAAGGAGGGTGAGGAAGGGGAGAAAGGAAGGTAGGAGGGGAAAAGGAAGTAGGTGGGGTGATTGTTAGAGGGGAGAAAGGAAAGTTGGAGGGGGAGAAGAAGGGGTGTATGGAGGATGAAAGTGCCAGGTTGGTTTTATATGCTGGACGATGAGTTGTGTTTAAGGTTTTCTTTTTATGTCTTTTTTTATTGCAAATACTCAGTATATAAGTGATTGTAAAAAAATTGAAAATGAAAATGAATAAAAATATTTGAAACCTAAAAAAAAACCAAAAAAAAAAAAAAACCAAGAGATTGAGTTTTAAAGAGATATCTGCAACCTACACGAAAGGGGCAGGGCATGGACTATCATCTTGTGCATTTTGATCCACAATACTACTAGATTTTCCTGTCGTTCTTAGGAAATTCATGAAAGTGCCCTTAAAAAATTTAATAGGCACATTAAATAGTCAAAGTAGTGGCTGTTTTTGAAGAAAACATACATTTTCAGTTGTTTTTATATTACTAATGTCAGTTTTAAAAGGATAGTTGCACTGGCTCTTCATAGAAGATTATTATTATATATGCAGAATATTATTAATTTATGAACCAATTTTGTTGCTTATAAATTTGACTCTTCTTAGGATCAAAGTGCAATGTTACACAATGTTAATCTCTTTAATCTCTTTCTGAACATCAAAAAGACCACTGCAAGGAATGGAAACATCAAAACAGAAATTGATGGTGAACAGATAGAATACTTGGAAAAAAATCACTTTCCTAGGATCACAGATAGCTCAAAGTGGTGAATGCAGCACAGAAATAAAACTTCATATTGCATGAGGTTTTGATGAACAGCATTGATGAACATGAGCTGAATATGGAAAAGCAAGGAGATCAGCCTGGCAACCAAATGTAGGTTAGTCTGCTCTATTGTGTTCCTATGCAGCAACCTATGGTTGTGTAAGTTGGACCTTAAAAAATCAAGGCTGGAAGAAAATCGTCTTCTTTGAGCTGTGGTGGTGGAGAAGGCTACTACATCTTCCTTGGACAGCAATACTCCAACACTGGAATTTTTAAAGAAGTGATTGGATAAACATGAAATGGTATACGGTTTTCTGCCTAAGCAAGGGATTGGACTAGAAGACCTGCAACATCCCTTCCACCTCTGCTATTCTGTTAAGCCAGGACTGGAGCACATAACACCACACGTGTCACTAGAAGGCAAAATCACAAAACTACATCTCACTAACTGTGGTTATTCATGCACAGGAATTCACTGGACAAATCAACTATGTTTGGAAAAGTTAATGGTAAAAGGAAATCACCCCAAAGAACATGGTGGCTGGACACCATCAAAGTTGACACCATCAAAGCAGCCAGAACATAGAAAAACTCAAAGAAATAGTAAAAAAATGGAAGATGTGAAGAGACCTAGCCCATAGAATTGCCAAAAGTCAGACTCAATGGAATGGATAGTATCCTCATCTTTATCACATCAAAGGGCATTGTTACATCAAATATGAGTTGACATAAAATTCCTCCCAATTTTTTATAAGCACCAGTCATGCCCTTATTTTCAAACTGCAAAGTGGGGGTAGGGATTTTTCCCCATACTAGTAAAACAACCTTCTTGGTTGTTGTTGTGTTGTTGTTAACAGAATATGGCAATTTTGGAACAAATAGGAAATTCAGGGACTTAATTTTTCAGGAGCAAAATGGCATGCAGTGAGAAGAAAAATTATTTTCCTACCCATATGCATTTGTACAGACACACACACACACAGACACACACACAAACTATGCTCCTATCATACCAGAATACAGAGAACATTTTTCTTCTTGGAGAAGACTGTTAGTGGAAAGTCATCTGTTTCTGGAGAGGAAAGGATAATGAAATGAGAAGGACCTGTCCCTCTTTGTAAGCATGATATAAATTTCTAAGGGGAGTGAGCTTTGTTACAGGTATAGGTGTCATTAAATTGGAAAAATCTGGGGCCTATTCAATTAGCATGTTTTTCTTTGGCAAATGTCCCTATAGCGAAAGTCTTATCAATTGGAATCATCACCATTGGAAGTAAGATGATACTAGTGCCCTCCTCTTGTGTGCCCTTTTCAGTTTCCTAAAAAGTACAAAACAAAGTGATGTTAGGTGAGGCAGTCTCTGTCAATCCCAATCCACTTCACAGGATTGTTCTTGTGGGGAAAATAGGACGAGGAACCACCTTGAGTTAAAATAATAAATAAACAATGTAAAAATAATAAAGGTGGAATACAATTAAATAAATAATTAATTTAATTAATTAAATAAATAAATTAAACTGTTATTAATTAATTGATTATGTTACATTGAGTTGTTTTTGACTCCCAGTAGACAGGTTTTTTCCTATGGCAATCTATCCCCAACTTGTTCTCTCAAATTTCCAAATGATGCACTCCCAATCATGCAACTGCCATAGCATGTACATTTCTCTTTATAATATAATACCATTGAGATTTAAAAACAAGCAAACAAACCAAGAAAAATAACCTGAGTGCAATATTTGTAGGAAACGTAGATAAAGATAATGTCAAGAGCTGCAACACCCACTTTTTAATGGTTGGTTCCTATGAAAGAAGAATTTGGAGACAGGTGGCAGGTTCTAGTCACAAAATCAAATATAACAAATATTATAGTTACATTCTCTGCCTTGTGAATTTTTTTAGTCTAAGGCTCTTTCTCATGGGAGACCGAATGTGCTTTCCTCAGTTCTTAGATTGGCAAAAATTGTTTATCTCTATCTATCTTCTACCTCAGCTGAGTGAAAGGTGCTGTCCCTATAGATTTAGGCCATGCCAAGTATTTTGGATGGGTGAAAAAAATCCACCAATTGCTTTCCTTAGGGCTAGGGAATGAAACAGGTTTGACAGCTGACTAGAGATATGAGTTTAGCCATTTGTCAAAAGTTGATACTAGACCAGGCAGTCGTTCTTTCTCTTGATCATTCTTATACTCTTTGTGTATCTTGGAAGAGGTAGAGAGAGGCTTGGCCCATGCAACATCTGGCGGGGGGGGAATGTGCACAGAAGTGGAATATTTTTCTTTCTTTGCAGGAAAAGAGTATCAACAAGAGCAGCAATGAACTTGATGGCATGTTACTTAATAACAGTTACCACAGCATAACATTTGATAGATTATAGTTCACAAAATGTAGGAAACTTCCATATTTAGAATGGCCCAGAGGTATGCAAGACAAGATAGCAGCCTAGTCCTCTGGGAAACTCCTTGGTGGAGATGTCCCCGTTCAAATGCTAAAGAAATAAATGTTTAATTCCTGATGTCTGCTTTGGAATTCTACATATTGCTTACGTATCTGTATTTGCGTCACTAGGAGATCAGAGGCACAGAGAAATTGTAGAATAAAATAGAAGGGAGTGTCCTTATGAATTGGGTCACACCTTTTCTATTTCATGTCCTCCTTTCTTGCCTGGGCTATTTTTAAATACAGGTTTAAGAATCTTGCTCTGTCTCTTCCTGATTCAGTGAGATTCTGCATGTGTTCAAAAGAAGTGCATTTTTAATTCTTTTTCAGTCTGAATTTCAGTCTGATAAATCACAATAATCTTCTGATGAAGACCTGGGACAGGAAAAGTATGATCATAACACAATTGACCTTTTAAAAAAAGGAGCCTGGTCTGCATTCAGATTGTTTCAATTTCCTTAGTAATTTACATCTTTCTTACGATGCTGATGGGTTTTAGTTTTTCAGATTTTAAGAAATATTGTTGGGCTTATTTTCTTTTAACTCAATCACACATTGGAATGGAAACAATATTGAATGGATACTATTGTGGAAATAGCATAGCATTTTCTTGTCACTAATTATGGTAGGAATGTGGGGTTATTTTTTTCTCTAATACAGAAAGTTCTTAGCCATAGCTGGGTCCTATTGGGTAGAAATTTAACTCTAATTTATTTATTCCCATGAAAAATTAATACTTTGGAGTCACTGTTATTTAAAAATGCCTGGCAATACATTTATTTTTCAGTACATGGGTTATAACTGAATCATTTTCACCAAATGAAGTATTGCATGAAGATATTTTTAAAAGTATCATGAATGGACTGACATCAATGAAATCATGCTCATTCTCTATTTGTTACTGAATAGATTTCCCTCCTGATAGTTTGACCTGTGTCTTGAGATTTTTTAATTTTAATGTGGCAATATGGGTTTTGGTTTGATCCTATTGCTATTAATTTGTTCAACTACTAATGTAATCTTCATACAGGTTGCAAATTCACCCAGTGTCTATGTAAAGTTTATATTTATTACTAATTTAAAGGAGTCAAGTGAAGGTTGACAAGAGATTTAGTTAGATGAATGAAATTATAGAAAAATAAACATCTTGAAGAAAAGGAGTATTTCTAATAAAAGGTAGAATGTTTTTAAAGGCAAATGGACTACCCCAGGAGTGACATTCGAGAGCAGGCGAAGGTTCATAGAATGCCATATTGTTTTACTGTTTTATTAGTTTTATTCTGGTTTTATTTTATAGTACTTAATTTTGGCTTTTGGTCCACACAGAAGACATATCATAATTATAAATCATGAAGGGAGAGAGGTACATTATAGCAGTAATTCTGTGAATAGTTTCACTTGACACAGAAGAGAAGATGTATCCAGAGGTAGATTTAATCAAAACAAAAGGAAGAGGTGCTTAATATGAAAAAATGGATTAATTTGCAATAAAAAGAAATAAGAACTTCCAAGATATCCAAGATACAAACTGTCAAACTTTCAATTAATTATGTCAAAGTGAAGTGGGTTATTCAGGTTTATATTATGGTAAGGTGACCAGATTTTCAAATTGGTAAACGGGGACACCTTTGACCGGGGGGGGGGGGGGTTGATTAAAAAATTTATATGGAGCAACAAAATTTTTCATACAACGCAAAAATAGTATTGTAATATTTTTTTATTTCAACATAACTACAATTTACAAATATAAATTGTAACTGTTGCCAAACATCAAAATTTTGATCACGTGACCATGAGGATGCTGCAACGATCGCTAAGTGTGAAAATGGTCGCTAAGTGTGAAAAATTGTCATCAGTCACTTTTTTCAATGCCATTGCAACTTTGGTCACTAAATGAACTGTTTGAAAGCTAAGGCTAGCTTGCATTATAATGCCTTATGGTAGCTTACATTTTCAAGAGAGAGAAGCTAAACTCCTCTAAACACACAAGGAATTTGTCTTTGGTGAATATGCTCTCAGTGTACATAAAGAAAAATAAAATAGAATATATTCATCAAAAATCATAAGCTACAACACTTAGTGATGGTCACTAAAGCCTGGAGGATTGTTCCCTCTGTGCTTCTTTAAAACTGTATATGTTAGAATAGAATAACAGAGTTGGAAGGCACCTTGGAGATCTTCTAGTCCAACCCACTGCTTAGGAAGGAAACCCTACACCATTTCAGACAAATGGTTATCCAACATCTTTTTAAAAACTTCCAATGTTGGAACATTCACAACTTCTCTCCTTGCTTAATTTCCACCCATTGCTTCTTGTTCTACCCTCATGTACCTTGAAGAATAGTTTGACTCCCTCTTCTTTGTGGCAACCCCTGAGATATTGAAACACTGCTATCATGTCTCTCCTAGTCCTTCTTTTCATTAGTGGTTCAGGCACCAGACAAGAAATCAGGAGTTTCTAGTCCCATTTTGGGCATGAAAACCTGCTTGGATGAAATGAGGCCAGACACTCTTTTTTTCCCTTCTTTCCTTCCTTCCTCCTTTCCTTCCTTCTTTCCTTCCCTCCCTAACTTTCTCCCCCCCCTCCCTTTCTCTGTTGTGGGGAGTTGGAAGGAGCATTAGATCTGCTCACCGCCTTAAAAGTGGGATTTTTTTTTAAATGGCTTTTTTTTAAAGTGATTTCAGCCGGGATGCCTTTAGTACTCGTCCCATCTGTCCTCCCATCCTCCTTCCAAAAAGTTGATTTAAAAAGCCAGCGATCTGCGCCCGCTTCTCCAGCGTTCCTGATTCAGGGGCAGAGGTGCCTGGGCGCGCCCTGTTCCGCCCGCAAGGCTTCGCGTTAAAGCCAAAAAGGACCTCCACAGAGATGGCTCTGGGTCTGGGAAGGCAGGGATGGGATGGGATGCTGGAGAGCAGCTTTCGCCTACAGCCTTGGGGGGAGGGGGGTGTTTGCAACCCTGCCCTGCTTGGCACCCTCGTTGCTTGAAATGGGGTGCTCCATTTGGGGGGGGATGCAGGTGGTCCAAATAAGAGGCAGACTCAGCCTCCGCTGGGATGGAGCAAGCAGAAGGAAAGGCAAGAGCGGGGGTGGGGGGTGGGACTTTGCTGGCAGTTGCAAAGCAGCCTTCCCCTGATTGCCTTCCCCCACACCTCCCAACCCTTTCAAAAGCCACCCCCATCACCAGCCTCTCCAAACCGGATCCACCCCTGCCTCCCCTCTGCTCACCCAGACCAGATTGACAGCGGCTTGCATGGCATAGCTGCAGAAGAGTGGCGCCCAAAAGAAGCGGGGGAAAAAAAACTTCAGACGGCTGAGCTGCTTGGCCCAGGACCTAGCCTCCTCCTTACCATCACTCTCCCTGCAGAAAAACGGCGTGCGTTGGCGCGCACACGTGCAAAAGGGGAGGGAGGGAGACCACTGTCCTCTAAAGGCCACATCAGGAACGACACTTTAGAGAATTTTTTTTTTTTAACGGCGTCCTTTTTAAAATTGATTTTTTCTTTTGGAAAATCGGGACTTTTTCAATACGCGACGGGTCATGGGACAAATTATTAAAAATTGTAACTATTCCGCCAGAATTGGGACGTCTGGTCACCTTATATTATGGTGACCATTAGAACTTTTATGTACCATAGCAATCAGGGCCAGATTTAGATGAAAAGAGGCCCTAGGCTATTCCACTTATGAGGCCCTTTCACCTCCCATTTTTAAGTTTGTAAATTACATGAGAGACAATAAAATACATCATTGTATGTATGTAGGCCCCTCTTGATCTTGAGGCCCTAGGCTGAAGCCTAGTTAGCCTATAGGAAAATCCTGCCCTGATAGCAATGAAAGAAACATGACCATTTAAACAAATTTAATTTTAGATTCTTTTTCACTAATCAAATTCAAAAATCAGGAAGAAAAAAATGACATTCCCAAGCCTACAAGAAACTTTAAGTAACCCAGGGCCCATTAGACAAAAATAGCAGCTGGTCAAAAAGAACAAGCAGTATTAGGTGGAAATGCCAGAATCAATAGCTACATCTGCTAACTGGTTTCCATGCCCAGGGGGGTGGAAACCCTTAAGTATAAAAGCATGGTAGGCAATTCTGATACTTTTTCATTCTGAGCTATTCAAGAAACCAGTGTATTCTGACTAATCAGGGGAACAACATTACCACTAGAGGCTATTGCCACAGCTCTCTAAAATTAGCTGATAAAGTAAATATTATTCTGCAGCTAATTGGATAAGGAATGCTGGTGGCATCTTTAAAAGAAAACCATATGGAATTAAAGGAAAGATGCCAGAGAAAGACATTAGTCTTAGTTGGGTTCTCTGCTTAGGTCTCAAGCCACAGTTGGAAGAAATGATATATGATTACAAGTGTAATTTGGAGACCAGCAAATTAACATCTTTATTAAATTGTTCCAGTAAGGCAGCATTTAGAATAATAAGCATTTGTTACTGTAGAGAGATAGCAAAATAATACATGTAAGGCTAACACTTTGTCTGTATACTGAGATCAGACATATAATAAAGAAAAGAAGGAGATAGTTGGAGGGTTTTTGATAAAACTACCAAGATCTGTGGATTGCTTTAACTATTTTCTGTTAGTATGTGAATTTAAAGATACTATTCATGCACTGTTTTGTGCTTCCTTTCCTTACTACCATTGGTATTGGTATGTAGACTAACCTATTCTAAATTAATCCTGGCAATAGCCAGGTAATCAACAAGGAGGCAGGGAGGAAAAGGATAAGTGCATAACACTTGTGGACAGGGAGGAAAGGAATTAACTTTCAAGGTAAACATAGTATAGTATATAGTTTAGAGAGTTAAGAGCTAAACATCTCCAGAAAAAATCCTGAGATTTCCAACAAAAGAAGTGCATAACACTACATAAGGGTCAAGAATGTGAGAGGGACCTTGGAGTCCTAGTTGACAATCACTTAAATATGAACTAGCAGTATATGGCAGCAGCCAAAAAAGCTAATGCAATCCTTGGTTGTAGAAACAGGAGGCATAGAATCAAAATCATATGAAGTATTAGTACCGCTGTATACATCCTTAATAAGACTGCACCTGGAATACTGCTTCCAGTTTTGGTCACCATATTACAAAAAAGATGTTGAGACTTTGAAAAAAAGTGCACAAAAGAGTAAGTAAGATGATTAAAGGCTCAGAGACTAAAACATATGAAGAACAGCTGCAGGAATCTGGTTTGGCTAATCTAGAGAAAAGAAGGACTAGGGAGGACATGATAGCAATACTCGAATATTTCTGAGGCTGCCACAAAGAACAGGGAGTCAACTTATTTTCCAAAGCACTAAAGGGCAGGACAGAAAACTATAGATGAAAAGTAATCAAGGAGAAATCAACCTGAAATTAAGGAGAAACTTCCTGACAGAGAGGGCAATTAGCCAGTGGAACAGCTTGATGTCAGATATTGTGGGTGCTTCATCACTGGAGATTTTTAAGAAGACACTGGACAGTCACTTTTCTTAAATGGTGCAGGGTCTCCTGCTTGAGTTGGACTACAAGGTCCCATGGTCCCTTCCAGCTCTATTCTGATTGATTGATTGATTGATTGATTGATCTATCTTTTGGGCACTGTGTTATTATCCAGATTTGCTGTCATAGTTTTCTTTAGATATTCCTTCTACTTCTAAAGTTTTCTCCATGGTAGTGACTGGAGTGCTGATCTAAGGTCTTATTTTAGTACTTGAATTTCTTGTAAATAGAATCTTCTAAAGTAGTTTGAATTTTAACATCTTTATTATACAGAATTTTAGGATACTCTCTTCATCTTTTTAGCTTGATCTTCTTTGAACCAGTCCACTAGTATACTGTAAGTACTATTATAACTGACAATGAAAATTATGATACAGTATTCATGAGGCCAAGATTTAGAATTTCTGAGTTTCTTGATATTTCAGAAACCAACTGTCAAAGAAAGTTAAGAGGGGTGTGCAAGAGGACAATTGATGACCTGATGATAATACATCTGGATACTATGATAACAGCAGTAGACCGGAGGGCAGCAGCATTCAGTGATATTCTAGATCTAAAATTAAACAGTAAAGTACTGAAGTTAATCCATATAAACATTATTTCCCATCCATAATGGAAGAAAGATATAAAAAAACAGAACTACAGAACTGAAAATGTTGCAACTTTTCTACTGAAGATTTGATTGCATATGAGATTTTACATGCTCATATTAGAGCCAGCATGTAATTTATAATAAACAAAGTAATGAAGCCCAAAAATGTCTCTTTTCGATCATGGTTTGCAGGATTCCATGCAGAACATAAAGGGCTTAGAAACACGGGGGTTTGGTTTTCTATACAAGACAGCAGCTCAGACTGGGGCAGGAATTTATTCACCTTCCTGAACTATGGGAGAAGAAATGGTAGGAATAGTAAGTTATATAATCATATCCATTTTGTTCCCTAATTTTAACCTTAATCCTTCCATTCAGATAGTTTCATTGGAATCTGGGAGAATATTTGTTTGAAAGAACAACAGAAGGAATAAGACTTGATCAGAAAAGACTGAAATGGCATTCAATAACTTAAACCAGCTGACATTCCAAAGACCAATTCAAATAGGCTTTAACCAGAAGTCCAAAGAGGCCAGAAACATATGGCTAAATTTTAAAGGAAAACAAAAACACTCCAAAAGGCATCATTGATGCCAGATATAGTAGATGAATTGTCAAGGTTAAAAAAACTCAACTAAAGGGAAAGAAAGTGGGAATTTATATCTGCCAGAAAATGGAGAAAAAATTGATACTCACGATGAAAACAGATTGTGGCTTTATCTTCCCATGGATTAGATAAACTAGAATGCTAATTGAAGCACAGATTCAATTCCCACTAGATGGATTTTTCACTTTTAGCAAATCTTTGCAGAGATTTACTGAAAGTGAATATACTGAAAATATGCAGGAATATGGGAATTGAGAGAAACTGCTAGAATCAGCAGAACAGTCATCCCCAATTGCAAGGGAAATTAAGAGAACTGAGGTTCAACAGATGGCAGGACAGGATCTTATCCCAGTACTAGGAAAATACATGTTACCAGCAGAAGGAATGATCAAAATCAATTTATACAAATGAACTTCGCTCCCATTCTTTTGTTTTCAATGAAAGTGAACTTTCTTTCTATTACTATTAGAACAATCAAGAATATATTTCTCTTTGATAAAAAAGTTAGTTGACATCAGTGGTGCAATTCAGCCATTTCAATCCGGCTCAGACGAACCAGTAATAGTGGCGATGGGAGGCTCCACCCACTCACCCAGATGTCATTGTCCCATTTTTGATGCTCTGTGCATGCACGGAAGGTCGTACACATGCACAGAGGTGGCACATGCACTCATATTTCCAAACCGGTAGCCAAGGTAAGTTGATTTCACCCCTAGTTGACATGCCTAAATCATGCCTAGTGAAATAATGGAGAGAGAAATTAAATATAATGGTTGAGTTTGGGAATATTTACAGTATTTGAAAGTGATTCTTTTTCAATGAAACAGGTGTACCCAATCTTCAAGATTAATTGAAAGGTCTGGCTGTTTGTGAGTCATTTGCTCAGAATGGTTTTGTGCAGTTGAGTTGCATGAAACAATGCTACTATATCTACAGATTTGAAAACATCATCCTGGGAGAAGCCTTTACTCTCAAAGTCTGGGGAATAAAAAGGATAATAGTTCTAAAATGTCTCTGTTTTAGTTAATTAGTTTCAGATTTGAAATCTATCCATTATCCTTATCTAATATTATCAAATATCCATGCTGAATTGTTAGCTATGTAAGGTCCCTAGACATAATTTATTTTCCCATTACTGATTCAGTGTTCCTAGGATTCTTGTAATAAAATAAGTTCCTTTTTGTTGACAGATTTAGATAACAAAATAATCCTTTAAATGGCAATATATTCAATGACAATGTAATGTGTCCTATATGTGTGATGCAATATACATATTATGTGTGGGAGGGAAGGAGGACATTCTAGTGGTGTAAGAGAAACTCAGTTCAGATAATTTGAGTCAGAGAAAGATAGTGAAGATAATTCCTCCCTAACAGTTCCCAGAATACACACTTCATAGCTGTGCTAGTTTGCTTTAGTTTGGCAAGATTTTGTCTATAAGGAACAATAAAGAAATATGCTTGGAACAGTCACAACATATCTTTCTTGGTTTTTAGACCTTAAGGTATGTGGGAAAGACCTTGGCACATGGGGTGAAAGGATTCTGCCTGGGGAATAATCAAATAATAGGGCGTGTAGCTGACAGTTGCATAATGAGCAGAGCAAGAGTCTCAGAGAGGCACTCTATTATATAACAAAAATAAAATTTTAGAAAAATACTGTTACTTTATTAAGTAAGAATTCTATACTGTGTTCTGGGCATCCTTAATAGCAGAAATATTAAAATTTACAGCTTTTTCAGTAGAGAATCTAGGAAGTCTCCATATCTTTATTTCATACAATGAAAATTTCTATTTAATATTGTTTTAAGACTATTATTTATCTTTATGTTATCTTTCAGCTGCAATCATGCTATAATTCATAATTCATCCAAACAAAAAAGGTTGGTTTAAAACCAGTGGTGAAATCTAATCCCCCCATGGGTTCTGTGGGGCATGGGATGGTGGGGAGGAGGGTTCATGTGACTGGGTGGATGTGGCCAACTTTTTTTCACTTTTTAAAGCATTTTTTTCCTGCCGGTTAAGGTGAATAGGGAGGGAAGAAATGCTTTAAAAAGTGTTAAAAAAAAACCTTTCAACAATTGCATGGCTCACAGCTGATACACACGATTGTCAGAAGCTTTTTTTTTTACTACCAGTTTGCAGAACCAAGGACAATTGTCCCTACCGGTTTGGCCGAACCAGGCTGAACCAGGAGGATTTCATTCCTGGGCCTGGAGCAGTGGTGAAATTCATTTTTTTTACTACCGGTTCTGTGGGTGTGGCTTGGTGGGCATGGCAGGGGAAGGATACTGCAAAATCTCCATTCCCACCTCACTCCTGGGGTAAGGCTATTGCAAAATCTTCATTCGCACTCCACTTTGCGGCCAGCCAAAGATGGTATTTGTTGGATCTCTGAACTACTCAAAATTTCCACTGCCGGTTCTCCAGAACCTGTCAGAACCTGCTGAATTTCAACCCAGGTTTGAACTCTAGTTTAAGTTCTATTTCAATTTTTCAGTAAAATTTGAAAGTAGAAGGTAAGTAAAATTTAGTAAAATATTTGTATAAATTCTATATATTTATGTTGTTGGGACAGAGACCTTTCAAACTGGTAAACAGTTTAGTTTGTTTTAAATTCGATTTTGGAGCAGACTAGATTCAGTAATATCTATCCATTGACCTAATTCTAGTTCAGCAATCTATTCTTCCTCAAATGAGAAGACAGACTTTTGTTTTCTCTGCTTTCTAACGTAATAAATTGAGTATACCTTATATGTATTTATATGCTCAACTTTTAGGCAGTAAAGCAGTCAATAGATAAAGAGATTACCATTTGGCTTGGGAATTATCTAAATCTTAATTCAAACATTACTGTAATAAATCTGAAGTTTTAATTTTTTTTCAAGCAGCCAAATCTATCCATTCCATGAGAACAAAAATATTCTTAGTGCCAATTCCAAAAGACCCCAAAGAACTGAGCTTTGTACAATCATTTCATGCTCAGTTATGCTAATGAATTCTGATATTCCAGTGGGAATTATTTAGAAGTATGCATAATGAGTATGTGTGCATGAATATGTGTGCATGTGAAAACAAAGTCTCAATTTATAACGCCACTGATTCAGTTCAGAAACTGCATTTTAAAAATACTGACAGAGCATGGGAGGGGGAATATTCTTTGGCAGCCAACTCTGCTACTGGAAGCAAGGTTAAAGATATAAATAGAGATCTTTGCAGAATGCCAGTTCTATAAATATATGAGAGGAGTGACAACTTTACATTTTCTCCTGTTGAGAAATAGTTCTTAAATAGATTAGTTTATTAGTCAGATTTTGAAATACAGCAGCAGTATGCTTGAATGGGTAAAAGTTTCTCTATTCTTGGAGAGATATTCAACCAAGACCTAATTACGGTATGTCATCATGCTGTTAATAAACCTACTGTTTTCTGAATGATGTGGTAGCTTGAATTATCTTAAATGGGACAGATGATTGGTTTAATGTCCCACAGAGAGTGCCATTCCAAAGGCTGCATCATAGAAGCATTTTTGTAGCCTCTGGAAAATGAAACAAAAGGATCCAGTCATAGGAATTTGACCAGACTGTCACAAGAAAGAGGAAAATAAAGCTGGATGTGATCAGTCAAGCAAATCAATTTTTATGGAATGCCAAGAGTCTATAGTTTATACAGCTTCCACAATTTATCAGTCATAAAAATAAACTGAAAAAGATTTTTGTAGCATTGGGCTATAATATCTTTTATCCATTTTATTTTGGTTAATTTGTCTCTTCAAATAGCTTTTCATTAAAATTAATCAGAGTTCATTTCTGAACCTGTAAGGTTCCAGTTTCCTTGGTTTTTCAGTTCTGACAATTTATGTGGTTATCTTTTAGTCCTTTCTTTGTACTTGCTCCCAGCTTTGATTCAGAACTGCCCTTTGATCCTAACTTTTGGCTTTTAATGTTGCTCCTGGTTCCCATCTGTTGTTGTTTGTTGTTAATTTCATTGTTTTTCCTGGTTCAAATCCCAACCCTGTTGAGTTCTTGGCTCTACACTAACTATGATCCATATAGACAGATTTAAAAGTAGAGGCACAGAGTTTGTAAAATTGCATAGTGACTTGAATTAGGTACATTATATAAACAGAGGCATCGAAACAAGCCTTAAGGATTTTGTGATAGTGGCTATTCATAGGATATATAGCCAGTACCATTTCAATATCCTGCCAGTTATAATTTCAACTACTAAAGCTATTTCTGTTAATAAAGTGCACATTTGCCTGGTATCCCAAATTAGCTGAATAAATTTGTTGGAATCAGAAGTATAACTCCCCCATCCCTCCCCCAACACACACAGACACACACTTTTATATAGCAAACATCTTTTTTCACTGCTGTCAGATTGTGGTAGATCATCTTCATTTTTTTACATAATTTAACTATGGGATCTAGGAAAAGTCTTCAAGTACAGATAATGTAATGAATCTGAAACTGTCAGCATATGTCCTGCTTTATTTTTAAAGCCTCCTCTTTTGATCCCATTAGTATAATTGGTTTATATAATTTCAAATGCACACAATATTTCATTTACTTAAAAAGATACTATGTGTGAATGGAAAATTAATGTTTATTTTAAGAGACTGATTATAATGTTTTCTGAATAGAAGAAAAGGAGAAAGTGAGGGGAAAAGGGAAGAAAAAAATAGAGTAATTTGGTAAGACTATTGCCATAATAACCTTTAATGAGTAGATATCAAATGTTCCACCATACTGAAAGTGAAATGTATATGCTATCATTACTGTTAACTAACTAGGCTGATTTCTATTTCAAAATAAGATTTCTGAATACCTTGGAATAACTAGGAATAATCAAGAATGTCTGGAATATAATTTGTTAAAGTAAATACAGTCTTTCTTTTTAAAATTAGGAAATGTTGTCCTGGGACTTTAGTGGAATATTTAAAATACTTCATCTCATTAATCCTCTACAATGCTTCCTGAAATATTACTAATCTGTACAAAAATAAGTCAATAAATATGATGCTGTTGCTGTATCCACTTAGTCTAGGAGTTTGATGATGGATCTTGTAAGAGCTGTCATTTCATCTCCTTTCTGTTACTTTAAGAACAGGAGAAACTCTACCGATAGCTAGAGGGAGTGAGCTATCTCAGCAGAATTTTAATAACCTAAAATGACGGATCATTCTTAATTATTTGTTATTATATGAGGATAAGTAATCTTCCATACCAAAGGTCTGACAGTTCTTTTCATTATAGATTATCTTGCTTACTTCCCAATAAGAGTAAATCTCAGGTTCATGAGACTTGGTACATGTATTGCAATGGATTAATTTACTGAGAATAATTCTGTGTTTTGTCAAAATTGGGCAGCTTGAAAGCTCCCACTTTTCATTGCGAATTAATCTTTATTTGAAAGTGAGAACAAAAATGTATTACTCTTTTGATCTTTTATATGTCTTCCAAGAAATACTGTGCGAGCTCAATTAGGCTCTTCTGGGAAATTTAATGCACCCTATTTTATGGCAGAAAGACTTTGTAGAAACATCTGATTTCTAACATAAGTCTCTTCTGGATGAGAGGATTGACAACTGGAAGAGACGGCTTTAGGATTTTATTTTAAAAGAGGCATGTGGGAGTTTTCCTACCTTAATCTATGTGTCTCCAAAGTTCAGAGCAATTCAACCAGGCTATATATTGTTCAAAGAGACAAATGTGTAACTATACAATTCCTTCTGTTTGAAGTTAAGAATAATAGATGAGCAATGGAAACCTTTCTCCTTCTCCTGTTACAGCCACTGCCCAAAATTATTGTCCTAATGTGTTAGATTACAATTCTGATCATACTTAAGTACTTAAAACATAACAGTTATAAACTTTATTCTAAAATGTCCAAATCCATGTTGCGTGATATATTTGGAATACAGCATTTTTCACTTTCAAAAAAACAGTGGATGGTCATGTGACATACATGTTGCCTAAAATTAGGATTACCATCTGCAAATTGCAAAAATCTAAACACTGTGTAGAGGGAATGGTAAGCTAGATGTTTCTGGCCTCTTTACTTCCATCTAGTAATCAAAAATATTTTTATACCTAGATGTATGAAAATATTGCTCTTTCTTCATTTTCTGGTTTTCTATATCATCTCAAAATACTTAATTTTTCCATAATCCTTGTTTTTATTTCAAAATACAATATTCCCACTAAATCCTGCTTTGTTTCAAATGTTTCTTAAAATAGAATTGTATTTTGACATCATTAGATTTACAGATCTGGACTGCAAAAACTTCAAAGAGCAGAAAGGACATATAAAAAAATATTTAACTCTTAGCCCTGAAAAAACATTATCATACCAATATGAAATAGGGATTAAAAAAGGGAATCAGTATTGTACAATAATTGAATGGAATGACTTGCCTTGCCTCCAGAAAGTGTAGGTGCTCCATCACTGGAAGTTTTAAGAAGAGATTGGACAGCTGTTTGTCTGAAATGGTACAGTTTTTCCTACTTGAGCAGGGGGTTGGATTAGAAGACTTCTAAGGTCCCTTCCAATTCTGTTATGCTATTCTGAAATTTCTGATTAATATTATGCTGTAACAAAATAGTTTAATTAAACAAGATGCTTAGAACCAGACTAAATTTTCACAATTCATTGAAGCCCCCAGTTTAACATAATACCACTGAAAAAGAAAAACAAGAAATTCAAGAAAAAAAACAGCATGATTTCATCCCAGATGGCAGATATTGTCTAAGAACAATTGTACCATATCTTTCAAAAATCCTGGAGCACGGGAACTACCAGAGGATTGGAAAAAAGCTGATGTGGTTCCCACCTTTAAAAAAGGGAGGAAAAAAATAGACCCAGGAAACTACAGACCAGTCAGTCTAATATCAATACCTGGGAATATATTGGAAAAAAGTAATAAAAAAACAGATCTGTGAACATCTAGAAACAAAGTTATAACTAGTAGTTAGCACAGGCCTGTTAAAAACAGTTCATGCCAAACCAATCTTATTTCATTATTTGACAGTGACTAAATTAGTAGACCAGCTAAATGCTGTTGACATAGTATACTTGGACTTCAGCAAGGCATTCGAAAAAGTACACAACAACCTACGTTTCAGTAAACTAGAAAAATATGAGATAGACAGCACTACTAGATGTATTTGTAACTGACTACTCATTAATGGTACATCTACATTAAGGTGACCAGATTTTCAGATTGGTAAAGAGGGACACCTTTGACCGGGGGGGGGGGGGTGTTGATTAAAAATTTTATACGGAGCAACAAAAATTTTTATACAACGCAAAAATAGTATTGTAATATTTTTTTATTTCAACATAACTACAATTTACAAATATAAATTGTAACTGTTGCCAAACATCAAAATTTTGATCACGTGACCATGAGGATGCTGCAATGATCGCTAAGTGTGAAAATGGTCGCTAAGTGTGAAAAATGGTCATCAGTCACTTTTTTCAATGCCATTGTAACTTTGATCACTATACCACCTTTCTTGCCACAGATCTTAAGTGAATAACTGCAGCTGATAAGTTAGTAACATAGGTGAATGTGGTTTCCCCATTTGACTTTGTCAAAAGGTCACAAAAAGCAATTACATGACCCCAGGACACTGAAACCATCATAAATACGAATCTGTTGCCAAACATCAAAATTTTGATCGCGTGACCATGAGGATGCTGCAACGGTCGCTAAGTGTGCAAATGGTCACTAAGTGTGAAAAATGGTCATCAGTCACTTTTTTCAATGCCATTGTAACTTTGGTCACTAAATGAACTGTTTGAAAACTAAGGCTAGCTTGCATTATAATGCTTTATGCTAGCTTACATTTTCAAGAGCGAGAAGCTAAACTCCTTATTAGAATTGAAATAGAAATGAGTAGAGTAGAGTAGAGTAGAGTAGAGTAGAGTAAAGTAGAGTAGAGTAGAATAGTTTATTAGCCAAGTGTGATTGGACACACAAGGAATTTGTCTTTGGTGCATAGGCTCTCAGTGTACATAAAAGAAAAAAATACATTCATCAAGAATCATAAGCTACAACACTTAGTAATAGTCATAGGTTACTAATAAGCAATCAAATTATACTAGGAAACAAATTTTTGGATTTTTAAATTGGATTTTTTTTCAAAGAAACTCAGTATGTGCTTCCTGATTATTAAAAGTGCAAATTCAGTGTCAATGACTCCTGACTATTTAAAATATAATCTAAGACAATTTAAAAAAAGAATCCACACAGAATAAGAGATAGACTTAATACAATAAATAGAGAAATGTGTAGAGAAATATAAAGAATGAAGAGGGATGGAAGAGTTTTTAAGAGTGGGGCTGCAAAACGGGGGTTATTAATCTGTGTGTGTGTGTGTGTGTGTGTGTGTGCAGCCTTCATTCCTGCTCACTTCACACTGGATGCACAAAAAAGCAGACAAAATGTGTGTGTGTGTGTGTGTGTGTGTACGATTTTTACCAGCAACAAAAGGGGAATTGCTAGTAGAGTCTTTTATTTGCAGATGTTAAGTGAGAGATCACAAGGTAGGAAAGGGATAGATTAAAAAAATAAGAGGGGATCGTACACCCCCACCCACCCACTCCCAACCCCATCCGACAGAAGGAGATGAGAGAAGAGTAGCGGAGAGAAGGAAATCTCCATTCCCCCCCCGTCTCTTCCAAATTATACACACAGACACTGCCCTCCCCATCCCGCAGCCCCAATTCCAGCCGCACCAATTCAAGCTCTCTCTTTTTTTTCCACTCTCCCCCCCTCAACCAACCAAACGAGCAAAGGAAATACAAGAAAAGCAACTTTTGAAAAAATAAATAAATAAATGAAATCCAAGGCACGGGAGGAAAATCCCCTTTTCCCCTAATTCCCACTCCCCTCCCCCATCCCACCTCCCGATCCATTTCTTTATTTGCAATAAATCCTGGGTTTCCCCCCTTTTTTTCAGTTTCCAAAAATTTTTATTTTCCATTTTCATTACATATAATCACATGTATATTATTACATAGACAATATCATGTTGTAAGTGAAGACAATATACATGTGCAATCATATTGCTTTAAAATCAAGCCTAGTATATTTCCCCCCCTCCCCCTCCCCCGAGCCCCCACAACCTACCCCCCCGACTTCCCAGAACCCGTACACGGTATAGATATTTAACAACACAGTCTAAGATATATTGAGGAAAAAAAAGAGTAAGAAATTAATAACATCTTTGCGTTGGACTTAGCTCCTCCTTGCTAAACTAACTTTAAACAATTTAAATCATTCCTAATGATAGCATAGGCTATCTGGAATTTCTTAGTCCCATATTTATTTTGTATATAATCGATCCATTTTTTCCAGTCTCGTTTATATCTCTCATTTGAATGGTCTTTAAGATATGCAGATATTTTAGCCATCTCAGCTAAATTTGTGACTTTCAATGTCCATTCTTGGATTGTAGGCAAATCTTCCTTCTTCCAGTATTGCGCCACCAACAGTCTTGCTGCCGTTATTAAATGCAAAATCAGGTTAACCTCTACCGCTGTACAGTCAGTAATTATACCTAACAAGAATAACTGAGGAGTAAACTTTATCCTTTTTTAAAGAATATTTTGTATAATCCACCATATTTTTATCCAAAATGCCTTAATCTTTTGGCAAGTCCACCATATATGGAAGTATGTAGCATCAAGAGAACCACATCTCCAACATTTGGGTTGTAAATTCGGATACATAGAAGCTAATTTTTAAGGATCTAGATGCCATCTATAGAACATCTTGTAAAAATTTTCTCTCAGGTTTTGGGCTTGTGTAAATTTCACATTTCTTACCCAAATTCTTTCCCACATATCCAACATTATTGGTTCTTCAATATTTTGAGTCCACTTTATCATACACTCTTTAACTAATTCTGTTTCGGAATCCATCTGTACTAATACATTGTATATACTCTTTATATGCATTAAGCTTTGATCTCTTACTACTCTTATTATTGTTTAAATAGATTATCCTCAACTTGGATAAAACCAATTTTTTGATCTATTTTCCACCTGGCCTGTAACTGCCCATACTGGAACCATGTTTGAATTACCTTCTCCTCTTTTAGTACCTCTAAGGATTTTAGTTGTAATACCCCCCTTTCCAGGGTAAGAAGCTGTCTGTAAGTAATTCTATCCTGTTTTTATGCTATATTCATATTTTCTATTGCATGTCTAGGAATTGCCCACATGGGTATCTTGTCATTTAATTTGTGTTGATATTTCTTCCAAACCCGCAATAAAGCATTCCTTAGAATATGACTTTTAAAATTTTTGTCCACTTTTTTGTTATATAACAGGTAAGCATGCCAACCATATACCAAGTCATGTCCCTCAATATTCAGTATCCTATCATTAGTTAAATCGATCAAATCACTGATTACAGATAATACTACTGCATCATAATATAATTTTAGATTGGGTAACTTCAAACCTCCCCTCTCACGTACATCTTGCATTATTTTTAACTTTACTCTCGGCTTCTTCCCTGCCCATACAAATTTATTAATACCCTTCTGCCATTCTAAGAGATTCACATCTTTTTAAAGTATAGGTAACATTTGGAAAAGAAATAAAAATTTGGGTAAGATATTCATTTTCACTGCCGCTATTCTTCCCAACAAAGATAACTGCAACTTATCCCATTTTTTCATCTCTATCTGTATACTATGCCAAAGTGGTTCATAATTATACTTGTATAATTTCCCATTTGAGATTAAGATATTAACTCCGAGATATTTGACCTTTTTGACTATTTCACATCCTAACATTCCTCCTAGTTCTTCCTTTTGTTTAGTATTCATATTTATAGCTACTATTTTGGTTTTCCCTAAATTTATTTTAAAACCAGACACTTGACCATATTGATTAATCATATTCATTAAGATCATACTAGATTCCTGCGGTTGATCCAATATTATAACCAAATCATCTGCGAAAGCACGGACTCTATATTCTTGCTGCCTAATCTTAATTCCTTTTAGACCGTCCAAGCCCCGTATTTTGTTCAGCAATACTTCTAAACTTATAATAAACAGTAGTGGGGACAAAGGACAACCCTGTCTTGTACCTTTTCCAATTTGAAAAGAATCTGTTAAACTTCCATTGACTATAATTTGAGCCGTTTGCTGTTGATATATTGCTTTGATTGATTGTAACAAATTTTCTCCTATTTGTATTTTTTGCAATGCTTTCAATAGGAATTGCCAGTTAACTCGATCAAAGGCTTTCTCAGCATCCAAAAATATGAACGCAGCAGGAATTTGATTGTTCTTTCCCAAGTGTTCTAATGCATTAATAATTAGTCTTACATTACTTTTCATTTGTCTCCCTTGAATAAAACCTGTTTGGTCACTGTGTATCAATTGTTGAATAACCAACATTAACCTGTTTGCTAGAATTTTGGTAAAAATTTTGTAATCTACATTAAGTAATGAGATAGGTCTATAGTTTTTTGGTTGAGTAATATCTTGATCTTCTTTGGGTATCAGGGATATAAAAGCTGTCTTCCAAGATTGGGGCACCTTACCTTCTGTTTGAATTTTATTAAATAATTCTTTAAGAGGTTCTACCGTTTCTAAATGTAGATTTTTATAGTACGCCGCTGTCAAGCCATCTGTGCCTGGTGCCTTCCTGCTTTTAACTGTTTAATTACCTGTAGAATTTCCCCTGAAGTTATTGGTTGGTTCAATTTTTGCCTGTGCTCTTCTTTAACTAAGGGTATTTTCTCTTTATCTAAGTATCTCTCTATATCTAGACCATTAATTTTATCACCCTTATACAACTCTGTAAAAAATTCCCGGAAGGCCTTTTGAATCTCATCCTGTTGGAATACCTCCTTCCCTCTATAGATCAGTTTAGTTATATTTTGAGAGTTCCGTTTTTTCCTAATCTGATATGCTAATCATCTGCCAGGTTTGTTTGCATTGCAGAAGGTATTATGTTTTGCGTATGACAAACTAGTAGCTACCTGATCAGAAATCAACATGTTAAATTGGGCCTTTAATATAACAATTGCTTCCTTAATCTTTGTGTCTCCTGGGTTTAAAGTTAACTCCAGCTCTTTCTTCCTAATTTCATCTTCCAATTCTGTTCGTTTTACCCCTTGTTTATGTCTATGTGATCTATTTATATTTATCAAAACTCCTCTCATATACGCTTTACTTGCATCCCATACAATTTCCATAGGTATACCCTTATTCATATTAAAAACAAAGTATTCTTTTTTTTTTTTTTTAGAATTCAAAATCCTTTAATCACAGGTGCATCCCTACTAAGTTTATACATCCCGTATCTCTCTATTGTATATTTAATAAGCACCACAATAAGCTAGGGTTTAAAAAACAAAAAACAACAAAATAAAACAAGAGAGAGAAAAAAAAAAGAAAAAAGAAAAGGGTCGGGGGAGGGGGGGAGTCCAAAAAGGACAAAAAAAGGTCCAAGAAGGAGAGGAAAGGGAAAAAACAAAAACAAAAACCATCATCACATGCAGCATGTCGTTTGATTACGGTTGTTTTAACATCTACATCTTCAAATAATGTTTACCATCTCAGATATTTCCTCTAATGTAACTAAAGGTCTCATTTTCCTTCTACACTATATATTCAGTTAACATTAGCATTGTTTCCCCCCAGAGAATATGCTTCTATTCATTGTTAATCTTGCATTTCATACCTTCAAACAGAGATCTTATTCCTTCATTGTTCAACAAGGCATCGCTGCCTATATATACCAGTTTTCATTTGTTCCCCTATTAGAATTGCCTTATCAGCAGCGAAATATCATTATAATAAGTTCTTAACCTTATACATTATATCACCAGACCTTATATTAGTACTTCCTTATATCATTGTTGAATTATTTCACAGCATAATTATATCATCATTTACTTTTTCCAATTAAGGCATAAGTGTATCATTTTTCATTTCCAAGATTTTGTTTTTTTTCCCCTTAGCCATTGATAAAACAAGCCCCATATCTTATAAAATTGTTCATCCTCTTGCTCTCTAATTTCAAACGTCAATTTACTCATTTTGGCACAGTCCATTATTTTTCGAATGATTTCTTCCTCTTTTGGTATTGTTTCATTTTTCCAGTTTTTTGCAAATACAATTCTGGCTGCTGTTAACACATTTACAATCAAATATTTTAAGTCTTTGTTGTAGGTTTCTGGTAAAATTCCCAATAAAAAGACCTCTGGTTTAAAGTCTATTTGTTTGTGTATCATTTTCTCCAACCACATGTGGATTTTAGTCCAGTATCTTTTGGCTTCAGTGCAAGTCCACCACATGTGGTAGTATGAGCCAGGTATCTGGTGACATTTCCAACACTTTTCTGATTTATTCTTGAACATTCTTGCGATTCTGGTCGGGGGTAGATGCCACCTGTAAAACATCTTATACAAGTTTTCTCTATATGCAGTAGACATTGTCATTTTGTAATTTTGAGACCACAATTTCTGCCAATTCTCTAAATCAATCCCATACTTAAAATTTTTCCCCCAAGCAATCATAGTTTCTTTAACTTGTTCTTCATGCAATTTAAACTCCAATAAATATCCATATAGTTTTTTAATTACTTTTTCATCAGTACCTGTTAGAATTTTGTCTAGCTCAGTCATTTTATTATAGAGACCTTTAGTTTTTCTATCTTCATTATATCTAGATTGTATCTGTACATATGAATACCAATTCATTTCCATTCCTTCTTGCTTCAACTCTTGACTAGATTTGAGCTCACCCTCTGTATTCAATAATTCTATATATCTAACTGTTTGTTCCTTTTTATGTATTATCGGATATGAGAATGCTTCAGTTGTTGATGTCCAGACTGGAATTTTTAAATAATGTAATTTTTTAATCTTTTCCCAATTTAACAACAACGCCTCCCTTATATAATGTCTTCTAAAATAACCATGTGGTTTAGTTCCCTTATACCATAAGAAAGCATGCCATCCCAACAGCAAATCGTGACCTTCTACGTTCAATAATCTAGAGTTTTTTAATGATATCCACTCCTTAATCCACATCAGGTTTGCTGCCTGATAGTATAGCTCCCAATCGGGTAAACCAAAACCTCCTCTTGATCTAGCATCTTGTAGTAATTTAAGCTTTATTCTAGCTTTTTTCCCTTGCCAAATAAATTTCAAAACTATTTTATTTAAGTCTAGAAAAAAAATCCTTACCCAGTCTAATTGGGATTGTCTGAAACAGATATAGAATTCTAGGTAGAATGTTCATTTTAATTGTGGAAATTCTTCCCATCATTGATAAATGCAAGTTTTCCCATTTCTCCAAATCGATTGCTATTTGTCGTTTTAATCTGGTATAATTATCCTCTTTAAGAGTGCTACATCTAGGTGATAAATGTATCCCCAAATATTTAATCTTACTTGTGTTTTGAATCTGCAACATTTCTGACAACTGTTCCTTTTGTGTAGCTGGGATATTCTTTGTCATGATCTTTGTTTTATCTTTGTTTATTTTCAAGCCTGCTACTTCTCCATATTCCTCTATTCTTTCTAACAATTTGGGTGCGGTTTCTAATGGATCTTCGAGAATGAAAACTAAGTCGTCTGCGAACGCTTGCAGTTTATACTCTTCTCTCTTAATTTTCATTCCTCTTATTTCTTCTTCTTCTCTGATCTTTCTATTTAAGACCTCTAGTGTTAGGACAAAGAGTAGCGGTGATAGTGGGCAGCCTTGTCTTGTACCTCTCTTTATTTCAATCGGTTCTGTTAGTTCTCCATTTACCATTATCTTTGCTGCTTGTTTCTGGTATATCGTTCGTATACTTTGAGTGAATTTCTTGCCAAAGTTCATCTGCTCCAGTTGCAAAAACATAAACTGCCAATTCACATTATCAAAGGCCTTCTGCGCATCGAGGAACATCAGTGCCAGTTGTTTTTCTGGGTGGGCCTCATAGTATTCCAAGGTATTCAAAATTATTCTCATATTGTCTTTAATTTGTCTTTTAGGTAAAAAGCCATTTTGATCTGAATGGATGAAGCCATTTAAGTATTTTTTAAGTCTCTCAGCTAGTATAGATGC
Source organism: Thamnophis elegans (assembly GCF_009769535.1). Classification (NCBI taxonomy): domain Eukaryota; kingdom Metazoa; phylum Chordata; class Lepidosauria; order Squamata; family Natricidae; genus Thamnophis; species Thamnophis elegans. The sequence goes on from NC_045551.1 coordinate 26,658,645, forward strand.
AAATAGCTTGTAGTCTGAGTTTAATAAATAAATTGGTCTATAATTCTTGATTTGTGTTAAATCAGTCTCTTCCTTGGGTAGTAATGTGATATACGCTTCTGACCATGACTTCGGTATTTGGTTCTCAGTCATCACTTCATTCATGACTTGTAGGAGTGGGAGGGTCAATATTTCTTCAAATGTTCTGTAGAATTCCACGGGTAGGCCATCTGGTCCTGGGGCTTTCCCATTATTTTGTTTTTTAAGTGCCTCTGTTAGTTCCATCATTGTTATTTTTCTTTCTAACATTGTTCTAGTTTCATCCGGTACCTGGGGGAGATTGGCATCTTGTAGATACTTTTTGACTCGTCCCTCCTCCACCTTCTCTTGTTCATAGAGTTTAACGTAGTAGTCATGTATAATTTTTTTTTCGGTATTTCCATATTGAATTTCTCCTTGTTTATCTCTTAGTTGAAGTATTTTCTTTGTTTCTCTCTCTTTTTTCATCTTATATGCTAACCACCTGCCTGGTTTGTTCGCATTTTCAAAATAATTCTGTTTGGCACCTCTAATTTTTTGTGCCAGTTCTTCCTTTTCTAATAGGTCCATTTTGTGTTTAATTATGTCCATTTTTATTTTAACATCTTTTTTTTTGTGGTGCTCTCTGTAGGTCTCTTTCAAGTATTTTATAGTCATTGTCTAAAGCTTTATGCATTTGTCTTTTTTTTGAGTTTCTCTTCCTTGTGTAATCTATTGTCAAACCTCTGATAACAGCCTTCATTGTGTCCCAGAGATTCTGCAATGACGTATCTTCTTTCCTATTTTCTTTAAAAAAAAGGACTAGCTCTTTTTCCATTTTTTGTACAAACTCTTTTTCTTTCAATATAGTGTTATTTAGTGTCCATCTAGATCTTGCCCTTTGGCCTTTCCATTTAATTAAAATTGGATTGTGGTCCGCCCAGGTACTTGCTTCAATCTCAATTTCTTTTATGTTGGAGCTCAACTCCGCTGAGACCCATATCATGTCTATTCTAGAGAATGAAGAATGTCTATTTGAGTAGAAGGTATATTGTTCTTTTTTAGCATTTCTTTCTCTCCATATATCTTTTAAATTTAGTTCATCTGTCATCCTAAAAAAAGATTTCGGCAGAGGCTTCCTATTTAATTTTTTTGTTTTATGTGTTTTATAGTCCATATTTTGATTCACAATGCCATTAAAGTCTCCCATCATACAAATATCAGCACAGTCTAGTTCCAAAACTTTTTTGTGTAGTTTTTTGTAGAATTCATCTTGTTTTTCATTGGGGGCGTAGATTCCAATTAGGAGTGTCTTTTTGGTATCCATAATTTCCACCATCAAAATTCTTCCCTCTTCCTCTGCGTATACTACTTTTGTTGGGATGTTGCCTTTAATATAGAAGACCACTCCTCTTTTCTTACAATTTGCCAATGATGAAAACATTTTCCCAAGCTTTGGTTGAGTTAGTAAATGTTCATATTTCTTTTGAATATGTACTTCTTGCAGACAGATTATGTCAAGTTGTAATTTCTCTAATTTATGGAATACTTTCTTCCTTTTAGTTACCGAATTGAGTCCATTAATGTTAATTGTAATCATTTTTCTTTCTTCCATGTTTATATTTTATATACAGGGTTTATCGCTCTAGTGGATCTAGGTTCTCGTTTTTCTTTGTGGCTCCCATTCCCTGTCTCCCCTTCTTTCTCACTTCCACCTACTGCTCCTTCTATTTTTTCGGTCGTGGTTACAGGTGGTTCCAGTATTTGTATCACTGCATCGTCTTTCCCGGCTTTCTCCGCCGTTTCTCTAAAGTATTCTTCATAGAAAGCTTCTGCCTTCTCAGTTGTATCTATCCTGTGTCTTTGTCCTTGCCAAGTACATAATAAACCTTCCGGTATGAGCCATCTGTAGTTAACACCTTTTTTATCAATGCTTTGGTCAGAAATTGATATTCTCTTCTCCTCTCTCTCACCTCTCTTGGAATTTGTTTGAGTACTACAATCTCCTTACCTTTATATTCTAATTTTCTATCTCTCATTTTCTGTAAGATTTGTGATTTAATTGTTTTCTTAGTAAATCTTACATGCACTTCCCTTGGAAGAGCATTTCTCATTGCATATCTTGTGTATACTCTAAAAGTCTCATCAATTGTTTCTTTTATTTGGTCCTGGGACATCCCCAGAACATCTATCAAAATATTTGAAATTATCTGAACTAAGTCCTCTCCTTTTTCTTCTTCTATGTTTTGAAATCTTAAAAAAAATTCAGACCTGTCCATCTCCCATCTTAATATTCCACTGCTCTCTCTTTCTACATCACTTAGTCTGATCTCTAGCTTTTCAGTTTTCTTCTCTCCTTCTTGAATCTTATTTTCAATTTTTTGAATCCTATTTTCGTATTTCAGCATCCAGTTGTGTATACTTTCTACTTTTCCTTCCATATTATCAACTTTTTGCACTATGCTTTGGTTTTGTTGTTCCATTGCCTCCATTTTTTTACAAGGGTATCGTTTCCTGCTTGCATTTTCTGCATCATTTGTATAAGTGTTTCAAAGTTGGCTTCCTTCTCTTTTTCCTGATGGGACATCGTCTGTGTTGTCCTCTGGCCTCCCGCAGGTGAGGGGGCAGGGGTTGATGTAAAGCCAGAGGCAGCTGCTTTTCTACTCATAGCCAATTAGTATTAGAGGGTGGAGGGTTATAAGTATGGTGGATTAAGTACGTAAAGTACACAGAGGAGAGGGGGGGGAGATAAGAAAAGGGGAAAAGAGAAAGGGAAGGAAAAGAGAGAAGGGAGAGAAAAGGAAGGAAAGAAAAGGAAACTTTTTTTTTGTTTCAAAGATGAAGTGCAGTAAGAATGCAATAAATATATATATATATATATATATATATATATATATATATATATATATATATATATATATATATATATATATATATATATATATATAAATAAAAGAATATGAAATAGTAACAAAGAAAAGGAAGACACCCCCCCTCCAAAAAGGGGAGAAGGGGTGCTTCAGTTACAAGTGAGAAAAGAAAGAAGCAGAAAAAATGTAAATAGTCAAGAGGTGATCCAAAGGTTAAAAAGAATAATCCAAACAGAAAAGAAAAAAAAATGTAAAAGATCAAAAGGTCGATGGTGATGATCAAAAAAGAAAAACGCAATGTCGATGTCTCCACAGCCGGTAATATGAGAATGGTGTTGGGAGATGAAAGGATGCCAACAAGCTAAAACAAATGATTTCCCCCCCCCCCCTAAGATAAGAGTCTCTCCATGGTCACTCTCAGCTTTGCTGTTTTATCTCACAGGTTCCCAGCTGCGTAAACACGTAAATCAAATGCATTACAGGGGGGATTTTAATAACAAAGTTCGAGTCCACAAGATGGCAGTGTTGGCTTGTAGTTTGTAGTTTACAGCTTGTTTTAGTCCGTTTTAGTCCGTTCCGTGGCGTTTGTTAATTACTAATTGTTAAAAAAAAACATCAAAAGGGCTAAAAGGCAACGAAAAAAAACAAACAAAAAAAAAAACCAGATCTTCAAAGCACTTCAAGTTTAAGATTTAGTGCCCCATTAGATTCAAAGTTAAAGGTATCGACAACAAAGAGAAGGAACGCAAAAAGCCGATTCAAATTACAGGAAAGTCCAGCCCGGCTTCCAGGAATTAAAAAAAAGGAACAGAAAAATAAACTTCCAAATGGCAAACATTTATCACCGCCGCTTTTCTCACTTATCAGCCTTATTTTAAACTAAGTTTCCAAGTTTAGAGTGTTCTCTTTCCAACAAAAAAAAAGGATTTAAAACTCACATCAAACGACATGCTCATATTCAGCTCTCTCTCTGGGCCTTTGCAGTTGCAGTCAGCATCGAGCCGATCCGGAAGTCACTGGATTAGGAAGGCTTTCCTTAGGTTCCCAGAGATTTTGCGAACATCTCTGGGACCACTGGAGTTCCTCCCACGTCACTGTCCCGTAGAGGGGACAGCTTAGATTCAAACGAATCGTCCAAAAAAGACTCCGGTATAGATGGTCATTCAGGAAATGCCTGAAAGTCCGTCTTCTCACTGCTAAGCCCCGCCTTCTTCCTCCAAAAACAAAGTATTCTGTTAACATTTTTTACAATCATTAATATACTTTTCATATCTGAATAAATTTTCATTCAATCTCCAAGACCTTCTTGCCTGTGCCACCCCTCCCAACTCCATCCAAACTGGGTTATGATCTGAGAGAACTCTAGCCGAAATCTTTGTCTTCTTCACCCTGGAAAGCAAATTATTAGTAGTTAATATGAAATCAATCCTAGAGAAAGATTGATGCCTATCAGAAAAGAAGGTAAAGTCATGTTCTTCTACATTTCTTTCTCACCAAATATCTCTCAGTTCAAAGTCATCCATCATATCGAAAAAGGATTTAGGTAGCTTTGCTCGCATCTGAGTGTTTGGGCGAGAAACTTTCTTCTCTTTCTTAGTATCTATAACACCGTTCCAATCACCCAGTAGTATGCAAGACCTATAATCCCACTGTACTAATTTAGCATGAAGATTTCTATAAAATCCATCTTGTTTTTGATTAGGAGCATATATTCCCAAAATCAATGTCTTTTTCCCTTCTAAAACCAGATCTAGTGTGATGTATCTTCCATGGGGGTTTGCTTTGATTAGTTCAGCTTTCATGTCTTTTCTTAAGTATATAACTATACCATTTTTCTTTTCCATAGCAGAAGCTATAAAATATTGGCCAAGTCTTGGGTTAATCAAATATTTTTGATCGGTTGATTTGATATGAGTTTCTTGCAGACAAATTATATCATTCTTGAACTGTTTAAGATAGTGAAATATTTTCTTTCTCTTCTGTGGAGAGTTCAATCCGTTGACATTCCATGTTAGAAGCTTAATTGTCATCTTTGGTTTCCTGAAGCTTTTTTAGAGCCTCCTGGACAGCCTGTTTAACCTTTGGCCTGGCTCCTCCCACTGTTTCTAGACTGGTTACTGTAGCTTCTTGACTGATAGTAGGTGATTGTTGGGGTTGTTGCATTTTGGATTGTTGCTCCATTCGTCTGGTAATCATGCGGTTTGGTCTTTGTTCCATAGCTCCTTGTGCTTCTAAGAGAGGGGGATAATCCATCTTATCTGGTAGTTGTGTGGTTTGCTGTCTATCTTGTCCTTCTTGTGCTCTTTCTCTAGGTCCAGATGGTGTGGGATGTCCAGCCTTCAAAATATTATGGTAAAAATCTCGAGCTTTCCATACTGAGTTGAGACGGTATCTTTGCCTGTCAAATGTAAGTGCTAGGCCAAATGGTGCGTCCCATCTGAACTGTATCTGGCGATTTCTAAGCTCTTCGACTAAAAAGGCATAGTCTTTCCTGGATCTTAACATTTGAGGTGGTATCTCTTTCAAGACAGTCAATTCCTGACCCTCAATTTGAAGCTTAGTTTTATAGGATTCTTGTAGTATCGTATTTCTAATCTCTCTTGTGGTAAAATATATAACAATGTCCCGAGGGAGCTGCTTCTGCTTTGCCAGCCAAGAATTAACGTGATAAACTTTGTCAATTTGCCAATCAAAATTAGCCCCTGGTCTTCCCAACAGACTGTCAAACGCTTCTGAGAAAATCTGTTTCAAGTTTTCCTGCTTGTCTTCACGCAAGCCCCTTACTCTTAATGCCAGTTCCATTTGTCTGTACTGTATCATAATAATTTCTTTTTCAGCATTTTCAACTTTTTGTTGCACCACCTCTGTTTTCGATGTCAAATTAATATTGGCGTCATTAAGATCATCTAGTGTATCTTCAATTCCGGAGACATGTTCTGTCAATACATTTCCAATCCCCAACATATCATCGCTGATTTTAGAAACCTGAGTCTCAAGTTTATCAGACAACTCCTTATGCGCCACAGATATCTCCTCTTTAAGCCCTTCTTTAAGATCTTTAATTTTGGCTTCCACCTTAATTGTCTGAGTATTAAAAGACTCATTCATTTTCTCAGTCAGTTCTTTCAGTTCCTTCAGAAAGAATTCTTTCAATAGTGGGTCACCTATAGGGGGCATGGAGAGCGGAGGCTGCAACTTTGTGCCAGATATTGGCGATGTGCCAGCGCTTCTAGGAGCCGAGGAAGGCATTTTTAAATTAAAATTTGGTTTAGAGGCCATTCCAAGTTTTATCTTCAACCAATTAGTAAAACTCTGCTGGCCAGTTATACGGCTGTGGAACGAGGTGATAAATCACCTCCTTTCCTTTGAAGTTTTAAAACTCCGTAGGGCTTTACGAAGAGTTCAAAAGATAAACATTGTTACAGAGCAGTTCAACGAGCTCATCGCCATTTTAAGTGTCTCTTTAATAGCTAGGTTATCGGAAGAAGGTCTTGTAAAAATGAAGCTAAGATTTGAACAAACAATTAAGGGTTCCCACATACCAGTTCTGCTCACCTTGAAATTAAAAAAAAACAAAAAAAACAAGCTTTGTTCTGAGGAAGAGAGAGCTTACTTTGTGCTGCAAATGCAGCTGGAATTCCCTGGCACGGAGACAGTTCTGCCCTCAGCTGCCCCCCCTCTCCTCGCAGACACACAAACTGCAAAGATCAGACGGCACTTTGCATAGCAGAACCCACTCACCTCCTCCTCTTGCCTGAAGAGTAAGGTAAACAAACTGCCAGGCGTCTGATAGATGATCGTCCAACAGATACGTGACCAGGAATTCGGGAGCAGCTATATTAAGCTGCTTCCATCAGTAAGCCCCTCCCCGGAAGTCTTCCCCCCCTTTTTTTTCGGTTCAAAAGTTTTATTTTCTTTAAAACAAACATTTCATCATTCCTCAATCAGTAAGGCATCGGAGTACAATTTTTTGTGCGTCAAAATAGTTCTAGTTTGCCACCAAATTCTTGTCTAGCCTAATGTATACCCCTCCCTCCACCCTTCCCAAAACCCCCCTCCTCCTTCCCCCCCCCCGACTTCCCAGAACCCGTACACAGTATGGATTTTAACAAACAAAGTCTAAAATCTATTGAGAAAAAAGAAATAAAGAAATTAATGACATCTCTACATTGATCTTAGCTTCTTCTTGCTGAGCTAACTTTAAACAATTTAAATCATTTCTGATCTTAAGCATAGGCTAACTGGAATTTCTTGGTCCCGTATTTTTTTTGTATATAGTCAATCCATTTTTCCAGTCTCGTTTATATCTCTCATTTGAGTGATCTTTAAGATATGCCGATATTTTAGCCATCTCGGCTAAGTTTGTAACTTTCAATGTCCATTCTTGAATTGTAGGCAAGTCTTCCTTCTTCCAGTATTGCGCCACCAACAGTCTTGCTGCCGTTATTAAGTGCAGAACCAAATTAGTCTCTACCGCTGTAAATTCAGTACATATACCTAGTAAAAATAACTGAGGAGTAAACTTTATCCTTCTTTTAAAAATATTTTGCATAATCCACCACATTTTTATCCAAAATGCCTTAACCTTTTGACAAGTCCACCATATATGAAAATATGTAGCATCGAGAGAACCACATCTCCAACATTTAGGCTGTACATTCGGATACACAGAAGCCAGCTTTTTAGGATCTAATGCCATCTATAGAACATCTTATAAAAATTTTCTCTCAGGTTTTGAGCTTGTGTAAATTTCACATTTGTTACCCATATTCTTTCCATGTATCCAACATTATTGGTTCTTCAATATTTTGAGCCCACTTTATCATACAATCTTTAACTAATTCTGTTTCCGAATCCATCTGTATTAATACATTATATATCCTCTTTATATGCATTAAGCTTTGATCTCTTATTGTTTAAACAAATTATCTTCAACTTGGATAAAACCAATTTTTTGATCTATTTTCCACCTGGCCTCTAATTGCCCATACTGGAACCATGTTTGAACTACCTTCTCCTCTTTAATACCTCTAAAGATTTTAGTTGTACTACCCCCCTTTCCAAATGAGAAGCTGTCTATAGGTAGTTCTATCCTGTTTTGTGCTATGTTCATATTTTCAATTGCATGTCTAGGAATTGCCCACATGGGTATCTTGTCATTTAATTTATATTGGTATTTTTTCCAGACCCGCAATAAATATTTCTTAAAATATGACTTTTAAAATTCTTATCCAATTTTTGTTGAATAACAGGTAAGCATGCCAACCATATACCAAGATCGTGTCCCTCGATATTCAGTATTCTATCATTAGTTAATGAGTCCAATCACTAATTACAGATAGCGCCACTGCATCATAATATAGTTTTAGGTTAGGTAATTTCAAGCCTCCTCTCTCACGTACATCTTGCATTATTTCATCTTTAACCCTCGGCTTCTTTCCAGCCCATACAAATTTGTTGATACCCTTCTGCCATTCTAAAAGATTCACATCTTTTTTAAGTATAGGTAACATTTGGAAGAGAAATAAAAATTTTGGTAAGATGTTCATTTTCACTGCCGCTATCCTACCCAGCAAAGATAAGTGCAATTTCTCCCATTTTTTCATCTCTATCTGTATACTATGCCAAAATGGTCCATAATTATGCTTATATAATTTCCCGTTTGAGGTTAAAATATTGACTCCAAGATATTTGACTTTTTGACTACCTCACATCCTAGCATCCCTCCTAGTTCTTCCTTTTGTTTAGTATTCATATTGTAGCTAATATTTTGGTTCTTCCTAAATTTATTTTAAAACCAGACACTTGACCATATTGATTAATCATATCATTAAAACCATACTGGATTCCTGTGGTTGTTCCAATATTATGACCAAACCATCCGCAAAAGCGTGGACTCTGTATTCTTGCTGCCTAATCTTGATCCCTTTTAGACCATCCAAGCCTCGTATTTTATTCAACAATGCTTCCAAAGTTATAATAAACAATAGCGGGGACAAAGGACAGCCCTGTCTTGTACCTTTTCCAATTTGAAAAGAGTCTGTTAAACTTCCATTGACTATGATTTGTGCTGTTTGCTGTTGGTATATTGCTTTAATTGACTGTAAAAAATTATCTCCTATCTGCATTTTTTGCAATATCTTCAACAGAAATTGCCAGTTAACTCAATCAAAGGCCTTCTCAGCATCCAAAAATATAAACGCAGCAGGGATCTGGTTGTTCTTTCCCAAATATTCTAATGCATTAATAATTAATCTGACATTACTTTTCATCTGTCTCCCCTGTATAAAACCTGTTTGGTCGGTATGTATCAATTGTTGAATAACCACCATTAACTATAATGTTTTGGTTGGGTAGTATCTTGATCTTCTTTGGGTATCAAAGATATAAATGCTGTCTTCCAAGATGGAGGCACTTTACCTTCCGTTTGAATCTTATTACAGGAGAATCCAGCCGGCTCGGCACTATTTTAAAAGCCTCTAAGTAAATAGATTTTCAGAAGAAGATCTTGTAAAAAAAAAAGAAGGTAGGATCTTGGTAAACAATTAATGTCCTCGTGAACGGATTCAGCTCGCATTAAAATCAAATAAATCAAAGCTGTGAACTGAGTGGGAGAGATCTTACTTTGTACTGCGCAAGGCAGTTTGAAGTTCCCAGACGCTGTTCTGCCTTGGGCTGGCCCCCCTCTCTCTGCAGACACAAAAGCTGCAAAAATCGAAGGGCATTTGCCAGCAAAACTATATCTTCTTCCCTTCTTGCCTGAAGGATAAGAAACCTGTTAGACGTCAGATAGATGATCATCTAAACAGATACGTGACCAGGAATTCAGTGGCAGCTATTTTAAGCTGCCACCATCAGTAAGCTCCGCCCAGGAAGTCCTCCCCCCTTTTTTTAAAGGAAGGAAAATGACAGATCTTCTCCCCCCTTCCCTCCCCCCCTCACCAAAAGAAGACTGGAGAAAAGCTTCCAGATCGAAAGGAAGGGAATATGATCGTGTTTGGATTTGGAAGAGCAGGAGGGGAGGGAGGGCTGCGAGCAAGCCGAGCAGAGGGAAGGAAACCACTGCCCTCTAAAGGCCACATCGGGAATGACACTTCAGAGAAATAATTTTTTTTAACGGCGTCCTTTTTAAATCCGGACTTTTTGAACACGCAGCAGGAAACGGGACAATTTTGAAAAATTGTGACTGTCCCGCCAAAAGTGGGACATCTGATCACCTTAATCTACATGGAGGGAAGTAAGCAGTAGGGTACTGCAAGTTTCCATCTTAGGCCTCATTTTCAATAGCTTCATAAATGACTTAGATGAGGGAATGGAAAGGGAATTCATCAGATTTTCAGATGACACTAAGCTGGCAGGACTAGCCAACACCCCAGAAGACAAGCTCAGGATCTAAAAAGAGCTTGACAGACTTGAACAACGGGCCCTTTCCAACATCATGACATTTAATGTGGCAAAACGCACGGTTTTACATCTAGGCAGGAAAAACCAAAGGTTCAAATACAGATTAGGCAAAACATGGCTCAAAAACAATAACTGTGAGAGGGACCTTGGAGTCATAGTGGATGATCACTTAAACATGGGCTAGCACTGTGAGGCAGCACCCAAAAAAAATCTTAATGCTAGTTTAGTTTAGTTTAGTTTATTAGTTTTGTATACCGCCCACTCCCAAAGGACTCTGGGCGGCTTACAATAAAAAGGGAAAGGGGATAAATAAGACAATAGCAATTTAAAATACAACAACATTCATAATTAAGTGGGGCTGGATACTTCAACAGCCCCAGGCCTGCCGGAACATCCAGGATTAAGTGGCTTTGCGGAAGGCTGGGAGGATCTCCATGGGGAGCTCGTTCCAGAGGGCTGGAGCTGCAACAGAGAAGGCTCTCCCCCGCGGGGGTCGCCAGCTGACATTGACAGATGGAATCTGGAGAAGGCCTAGTCTGTGCAATCGAATCGGTCTTTGGGAGTAATTGGCAGGAGGCGGTCTCTCAGGTACCAGGTCCGATGCCATGCAGGGCTTTATAGTAATGACTAGCACCTTGAGGCGTTGTCCGGAGGACCAATGGGCAGTCTGTGCAGCTCGCGGAGGATAGGTTATACGTGGGTGTACCTAGGTGCACCCACAATCGCTCACGCGGCTGCGTTCTGCACTAACTGAAGTCTTCAAACACTCTTCAAGGGCAGCCCATATAGAGCGTGTTACAGTAATCCAGACTGGAAGTGACAAGTGCATGAGTGACTATCTGAAGGGCCTCCCGGTCCAGATAGGGTCGCAATTGGTGCACCAGGCGAACCTGGGCAAAGGCCCCCCTGGTCACAGGTGACAAATGGTGTTCTAAAAGTCAGCTGTGGATCAAGGACTCCCAAATTGCGAACCCTCTCTGAGGGGCATATAATTTCACCCTCCAGACTGAGAGATGGAATAGTTAGCCAATCTTTGGGAGAGAGCATCAATAGCCACTCAGTCTTGTCGGGATTGAGTGCAAGCTTGTTCGTTCCCATCCAGACCCTGACAGCCTCCAGGCACTGGCACATCACTTCTACCGCTTCACTGAGTTGGCACGGGGCAGACAGATACAATTGCGAATCGTCCGCATATTGATGGTATTTAATCCCGTGCCGGCGTATGATCTCACCCAGCGGCTTTATGTAGATGTTAAATAGGAGGGGAGACAGGACCGAACCCTGCGGCACCCCATAATTGAGGGGCCTAGGGGTCGACCTCTGCCCTCCGACCAACACCGACTGCGACCTTTCCGAGAGGTAGGAGGAGAACCACCAAAGAATGGTGCCTCCCACTCCCACCTCCCGCAACCATCGCAGAAGGATACCATGGACGATGGTATTGAAGGCCGCTGAGAGGTCAAGGAGCACTAGGACGGAGGCATGACCCCCGTCCCTGGCTCACCAGAGATCATCAGTCAGCGCGACCAAAGCAGTTTCTGTGCTGTAGCCAGGCCTGAATCCAGACTGAAAGGAGTCTAGATAATCGGTTTCATCCAAGGACCGCCGGAGCTGAGAGGCCACCACTTTCTCAACAACCTTCCCCACGAAGGGGAGGTTGGAGACTGGACGATAGTTATTTAGAATGGCTGGATCCAAAGATGGCTTCTTCAGGAGGGGTCTCACCACCACCGCCTTTAATGCAGGGGGAAAGAACCCTTCCTGAAGGGAGGCGGTAACTATCACCTGGATCCAGCCCCGTGTCACTTCCCTGCTGGTCAAGACAAGCCAGGAGGGGCACGGGTCCAGTATACAGGTGGAGGCACTCACCGCTCCCATGGCCTTGTCCACTTCCTCAGGAGCGACAAGTTGAAACTCGCTCCATAAACTCTGCTCAAGACCTTCCCCCGGTACCTCGGCTGGTACCATGCAATTGGAATCCAGATCTGTCTGAATCCGAGCGACTTTATCCATTAGAAACTGAACAAATTCCTCAGCTCTACCCTGTAAAGGGTCATCCACATCCCTCCCTTTCAAGAGGGAGTGGGTTATTCTAAATAAGGGGGCTGGGCGCAATTCAGCGGATGCAATAAGAGCAGCAAAATGCGCACATTTCGCCACCCGTATTGCCACGAGATAGGCTCTGATATAGGCTCTCATCAGTACTAATACTAATACAATTAGTTGTATTACAACTAATACAATCCTTAGTTGTATAAACAGAGGCATAGAATCAAAATCATGTGAGGTATTAGTACCATTTTATAAATTTTGGTAAGATCACACTTGAAATACTACATCCAGTTTTGGTCATCACATTTACAAAAAACATGTTGAGACTTTGGAAAAAGTGCAAAGAAGAATATCTAAGATAATTAAATGGAAATAAAACATATGAAGAACAGCTGCAGGAATTGAGTATAGACAGTTTAGAGAAAAGAACAAGATAGCAGTATTTCAGTATTTAAGAGCTGCCACAAAGAAGAGGGAGTCAACTTATTTTCCAAAGCATCACAAAGCAAGACAAGAAGCAATGAATGGAAACTAATCAAGGAGAGAATCAATCTGGAATTAATGAGAAGTGGGCATTGGTCCACACACCTTAACATTGCTGAGGTTGAGAAACACTAATTTGAGCTTTCTTGTAGTTAATATTTATAAGTGTAAATGCCATCTTGTGCTTTGTACTCCTGGGAAAACAGGCAAATGAAGGAACTTTCTATATGGATTTTGTGAATAATCTGTGTGTGAGGGAGAAAGGGAGATAAAGCTATGGATGATTTTCAAAATTTTAGGTTACAAAATCTGGTAATAAAAATAGAAAATATGCTCTCTTTCCCTTTTTCTCTAGTTTTGGATTTTTTTTACACACCTTCTGGGAAGCAGACTCAAGGAAAATAATTTTCATTCTCTTATTCAGGATTAATTCCAGATGGATTCTGTGTAAGGTGACCAGACGTCCCTGTGGGACAGTCCCAATTTTTACCAATTTGTCCCGCGTCCTGTGGCATTTTTAAAAAGTCCCAATTTTGGAAAGAATGCACAACATAGAACACTTAATACATAAATACAGGGATTTGCTTCCAATCAGAGGTCAGCGAAAGAATCAGATTATAATTAGGAAGAGTGCAAGAGTTGCCTCAGGTGGCAGATGCTGGAGATTATGGAAATGACAGAAAAGCACCATAAAAGCTTCTTGTAATCAGATGTGATGATATGTGTACATCGAATGGTTGAATGTCTCAAAGGTGTATTTTCAAAAGGCAACTGGACTTTCTTAATTTTTCTTTGACATCTTCCACTTCTTATCCAAGAGGCTTATTCTTCAGAAGAAATATCTTTAAGGGAAAGCAAAGAAATTCCAGCAGCCTTTTGAAAAAATACCTTTGGGATATCCATGATCACCTGGATGTCTGATAATTTCCATAGACATTTAGAATGGTTGAATGTAATCTTATATTTATTGTAATATAATGTCTTGGCAAACAAAGCCAACACTCTAATCACTATCTTCTTCCATAATTAAATACATTGCATCTTGTACCTTTTCATGTCTATGCTAGACTTATACTGTTAACATTCAGAGGTGGGTTTCTACCAATTCGCATTGATTTGGGTGAACCGGTATGGGTAATTTGACCTTGGTCGCAGAACCAGCAGCGACCCAGGCTGGCCACGCTGCTGCTGCCGATGCCAGCATGTTGCTGGCATGTTTTTTTAGTATTTTTTCATGGTTTTTAGTATTTTTTCATGTTCCATGTTTGCGCATGCACAGAACAATTTACAGTGAACTGCGCATTCACGTGCGAAGCGAACCAGTAGCAACGTCAATAGGAACCCACCCCTGTTAATATTATACTGTTCACAAAGAGGTTATGTGATTATGCAGCTTTGTGTATAAATCAAGGAACTACTAGATTATCAGAAACAGTTCTGAACAGGAAGTATGCTCATTCTGGGTTCAGCTCATACAAATAATAGATTCTTAATAAGTATATAAAATATTCCTACTATAAGGTGTAATAATTTTATTAAATATAATATGTCATATTTTCAATGCAATTGTACACAAAATATGCTTTTGATGGAAATATGACACCTGACTACAGTAATGTTTCTTCAACTTATCTAGCTTCTAATTCTCCATGAATCTTCCTCTCTGGGGTCCCTATCCAGCTTTTTCTGACAGCATGCCAATTCTCCATAGTAACACACCATCTGTCATATTATTAATCCAACATTTTGCATACAAAATCAAAATCAAAAAGTTTCCAGGATCAATCTCATTCAATATCTTATCATACTAGCTTTCCTTAATAGCTATAATTTAATTTCTCAAGCAATAACTTAGACAGTTTTCACCATGCTTTTGTAAGCTTGTAATTTTTCCACAATTTCAATGGGAAAATGAATATAATAAATTGCCAAATATAAATTATAATAGAAATATGTTAATTTGGGTTCTGAAACATTTGTCATTTTACTTATCAGAACAAGACTTCACCAAACATGCTTAAAGTAGAGAAATACAGCAATATATAATTAGTCACAGTGGTCTCTTATTTCATTCACTGTAATTCTGTTAATAGTGATGCCCATAACTCATAATTCAATTATGTGAAACTTTTCCATTTCAGGAATTGAACATGGGATTTAAATGGATGTTTTTGCAGTTGCTGAGGTTTTGTTTTCAAAATAGAATTTTCTAATGCTGCAATATGGGTTTATGGGACAGATTTAATCCCTATATTACACTTTTATACAATAATGCCATCAATTGTCATTTTTTTCTGCTTGCTATGTGTCAGCCTCATTAGGTAGATCAAAACAGGAAATCATTTCCACAGGAAGTTTAAAATTATTTTCAATCAAATTAGCTACAATGGAAACTTACAAATCTGATTCCCTGTACCCTCTCCTATTTATACTTTATGGAATCTATTCATAATAGAGTAAATTCAAAAGCTTTTAATGTAAAATCTGCCTGATATTACCACCCAAGACTGTTCTTACTTTATTAATGACATCCATATTTTCTTTTAATGGAAAGCAATCTAAACAATCTCTTATTTACTAGGTAATGAAAAAGTTCGTTTTAATTATAATTTAACAATATTAAAATTACCCCCCATACACACATATATAACTCCCACAGGACAAATATGATGTCAGATGCATAGACCATCAAAGAAAATTCTAAATATGCTATAGGACTATATAATGCGGCCGTGCGAGCGATATCGGGTGTACCTAGGTACACCCATGTTACACCTATCCTCTGTGAGCTGCACTGACTTCCCATCGGTCTCCGAACGCGCTTCAAGGTGCTGGTCATTACCTTTAAAGCCCTTCATGGCTTGGGACCTGGATATCTGAGGGACCGCCTCCTGCCACATACCTCCCAGCGACCCATAAGATCTCACAGGCTGGGCCTCCTTCAGGTACCGTCGACCGGGCAATGCCGGTTGGTGACTACTCGGGGGAGGTCTTTCTCTGTAGCTGCTCCGGCCCTGTGGAATGATCTACCCGCAGAGATCCGGACCCTTCCCACTCTCCCGGCCTTCTGGAAAGCCATTAAAACCTGGCTGTTCCGGCAGGCCTGGGGCTGTTGACCCCTAAATATGGTCCAGCCCCATTTAGAACAGAGTGCATGGTGTGCTGTTTTTAAATCTCTTTTTTTTCCTTGTATTTTATTTTTTTGATTTATTTCTGTACTGTAAGCTGCCTGGAGTCCTACGGGATGGGGCGGCATATAAATGTCATTAAACTTGCAAACTAAATTTGATGTTATAAACTTGTGTGTGTGTGTGTGTGTGTGTGTGTATGTGTAAAAATTGAAAATTAATACATTAAAATTTTCAACTCATTGCCTATTCACATATTTCTCATATGTAACCTAATCAATCAAGGTTTTCTTG
The DNA here is from genome assembly GCF_009769535.1 of Thamnophis elegans. Classification (NCBI taxonomy): domain Eukaryota; kingdom Metazoa; phylum Chordata; class Lepidosauria; order Squamata; family Natricidae; genus Thamnophis; species Thamnophis elegans. Next base: position 26,674,873 of record NC_045551.1, read on the forward strand.
TTGTTGTTGCAAATAATGTGAATTTCTGTTGAAATCATAAATGAGGGTGGTGGTGGTTAAGTATCATATTCTGGTATCAGCACTGAGGTCCATTCAAAAAATATTTTGAACATTCAGTGCTGAAAAAATTCAAATGTTGGCAAATAAATTAAAAGGACCTGTCAAAAATTTTCATATACCAATTCTGTAGCTAAAAAAGCAAGCTCAGATTGATGTTTCCCCTCATTGCTGATTGCTGAGAAACAAAGGAAGCCAATAAAACATTGTCAATATCTTTTAATACTGTTTATTCTTATATTCCTCATTTACCATTGAGTCCTCACCATTTTTGCCTATTGTTCTTTATCTAACTATTCATGTGAATGATGGTATATTTTTCACCGTACCTACAATAATTGCTGAAAAACCTATATGGATAAACATGTATTTTTACTTGTTCTCCCCTCCCACCCACCCCCAAGAACCCTTATGCATATTGAAAATATGCTATCCAGGACAAGGGAAAAAAAGAATATGTAAAATTCCACTAAGAATCCACCAGAATGTCTCCATATATGCCTCAAGAAAGTCTCCTGCAGTCCAGGTGGGCGTCACATAATGTAACAACTGGTTCGCCCAGAACTGAAAAAGTGAGTGCGCATGCACCACTGCGTATGTGCCTGGCAACAAAAACATGATGATTGTATAGGACGGGATAGTGCAGGGGTGAGTGGCCCAGCTGCTGCTTGGAACTACCTGTTCACCCCAAACGGTCTGAACCAGCAGTAGCCCACCTCTGCTGCAGTCCCAAAGTTCAACCTATACAGCCATTATTCAAGGATTGACTTCTGTGTTAGGGATGAGAGTTTTGTAACTCTGTATATCAGTTCATATCCTAATGTAAGAATTAATATGAATTCTTCCCTGACTAAATTATTTAAAAAGATTGTTTTCTTTCCTATATCACTTGTGTAAAACTGTACGGAAACTTCAATGTGTACTCGCAGCTGCAAAATGACAGTTTTCATTGTTAAATCATCATTATCATCATAAACTAGAAGTTTATTTTCTCCTCCCTGAATTATTGCATTCTGTGCAAAAGGGTATGACTTACAGTAGTTTTACAGAAGCAGTTTGATAATATGATTTTCATTCTTTTTTTAACTTCTTCTCTAATCATTTGATAAGAAGAGCAAAATAAAACTCTCATTATGTGAATTATTTCAAATGAGAAAAGTGGGATTTATGTCAGATTCATTAAAACATATGCAAATTAATACTTTTTGCCTATAGTTAAATATATCAAAGAATTCTGGTGTGCTCAGACAGTAATCATTGCTTGTAAAATTGAAAGAAAGACTGTCTTATTTCTCTGAAGAATAGAAATATTTGATCAAGCCAATCTAATCCAATTTGTTCCCACAGACACTAAGCAGTTGCCCCTGGGAGTCCCACAAACATTTCAGAAGCATAATGGAATTTGTTGGTGTACAGCATGATATTTGTATACTTTTAATGTGGCTACTCTTAGTTTTCTCCATGAATGCGTTCAGCATTCTTATTAAGCCATCAATGCTGATCAACATCAATATGAAAGCAGATTTCACTACTCAGACCCCATCACTTCAACTTTTTCCTGCGAAAGAAGTTACAATTCTTTAATCATTTTGTATCATAAAAGGACAGCAAACTGCCCTTTATGGTTTATTTACCACTGAACCTTTGTACGATTAATAGGGGGAAAACATTGGTGCCACTTTTGATGAAAACAATTGTACTTTCTTTTATGGACCTTCTCCCACCCCATTTTTACTGACCTATCCAGTACAATTCTTCAAAATCCTTTGTAGAGTCACATTTCCCATGATTTAATGTCTGTTTCTTTGTTATGGATAAATTCTTAGGAACAAGTTTCTATTCTTTTCATTTTACTTTCTCAAAGACTATTATATTTCATAATATCTTTATTATAGTATATTACATTAATGATTAAATAATTATACTGATAAGAATATAAATGTATCCGTACCAAACCAAATAATTTTATCAACTTGGGTTTGCAACAGAAATCATTAATAGGTTTTTTTTTCTGGGAGGGGATGATTTGTAAAGCAGTTAGCTATATTAATATTCCATGTTGAGTATAAGATGTGTTTAATTCTTGAATTTAACCAATTGTCTTTTTATTCCTAGTATTATGAATCTGTTTCAACATTTTATTTTATTCCTTACCTACAGTACATCATGTTTGCTGAAGAGTATGGGAGCAACACAATCACAGAGGTGAGTTCAATCACACATTTATTCCAGATTTAGTTACTAAGCTGGAGTCTTTCTCAGGCATAGACATTTTAACAGTCCATTGTTTAGAAAGTACACATTAAATGCATTTTAATCAAGCTGAAACTTTAAATTCTAGAGATATATCTATATGCTGTGTAGGACTATGATCGAGATTAGATCTACGCTTTCTGATTTGTCCATCAACAGTACAGACCATCCACAATTTCTTGAGTGTAGGAACAGTCAATGTTTTCTGTTACCACACCTAGAACATCAAAACTAATAATAATAAGATTGCTCCCCCGCTGTATTCTGGAGCTCCACTTCAAGAGAACTGTTTTCTACTCTGAGTTATCTTAGCAATATCCTCAGATCTATTTGTCTGGGGTGCCTGGCATGCTCCCTTCAATGATGGAAGGTCTTGTTTAGACGTATGATTCTGCTGGCCTGCCTTCTACCTTAGGTCTGCTACTGGGCACCCTTTTGGTTTGGTCCAAAATGGTTAAATAAACTATCCTTTGCCCCAAAGCTGCTTTTTCAAGAGCCAATTGGACTTCCTTGTTTTCTTAGAAGGCATTTTGCTTCTCTCCAAGAAGCTTCTTCAGCTCTGACTGAATGGTGGGAAATGGAAAGATTTATACTTCTCTTGAAAAAGTATCTTTGGACAACCATGACCCGAATGACCGAGAATCTCCATAGATTTCCCTCCTTTCTTTCCCATTCTTTGGTTTCTTTTTGTTATTATTCCCCTAGTAAATATTTAAATTGCAACATGAGCACATTGGAAAAAAGCTACGATGAATGCCATGTCTTTGCTTATATCAGGGGTGTCAAACTCACATCATCACAGAAGTGTCACGTGACATATCGGGACTTTTTTTCCCTTTGCTAAACAGGGCATGGGCATGGCAAGCATATGACGCATCCAGCCCAGGGCCAGCAGTTTGACATTCCTGACTTATATGAATTGAACCATCAGTTATGGACAGAATGTAGGCATGACAGGACAGCCCACCCTCTCTACTCCCCATTCTCTCTTTAAAGTTTTTATTTTTAAAATATACATCAACATCAGTAATGAACAGTGCGGCATCTGGGTATCATTCATTTCAGAACAAGTGGAAATAAATATATTAATAATATTTGTTACATTAATCAAACTTATGAAATCCTAGTATTAATATACATGTTTGTTTTAAAGTAGTTATTCAATATTTCAGCATTCCATTTTAATGCCAATCACAATATTATTTCAGCTTACATAGTAATGCCATCTTTCAACCTCTAATCATTCCTTCTAGTTATTGCTTTTAATCTATTGTATACAAAATATGTTTGCTAATATTCCCCCTATTTCTTATTTCTACCTCTAATCTGGCTTCTAGTCAGGCCATCCTTGCTGATCCTAATGTTGATACATGTTTATATTAATATACAGTCCTTTATTATTTAATTATTCAATGTTTCAATGCACCATGCTAGTGCCAATCACCATATTATTTAAACATGCTTAATAATATCATCTTTCAACCTCTAATCTTTCCATATAGCTATTACTTTATATAAGAGTATGTATTCTTATTTCTACCTCTTATTCTAGTTTTTAATCATGCCATCATTGTACTAAAAAGAAAAAAGAAAGAATGGGAAAAATATTTCCTTCCTATCCATCATCTCTTGCCCATTTTAATACTTCAATTCTTTTCGCTTTTTGACTTGCCTTCCATACTCCTCTCTTGGATCCTTATGTCTATCTACCTCTGTGTCTTAACCTGTTCTCTTTTCATTGATGATTATAGAATTAGAGCAAACATGAGACAATAATGTATTACTATCAAAGGAAAGAACATGAGAAGGTCTGTAATGATATCTTTGTCTGCAAACATCTTGGAAAACAAGGGAAATGAATTGAGTTACTGAGGAGGAGATCACTAGGTAAAGACAGACATTGGTTGATCCATGGCATAAAGGCCAGCAAGGAAATCTTCCCCTCTTGGCATGGATGACAAGGACAAAAAGAAGAGGAATCAGCACTCATGTTTCATGAACAATTGGATTAACACAGAGAATCTTATCTTAAGTTGCAATGTAGAAATGCCCATAGCATCAATCAAGCATCCAATTTTGGTCCATTTTAAAGAGACAACTAGATAATCCCTGCATTTAGTTATTGTTAACTCTAAATTCTGGAATATATATATATATATATATATATATATATATATATTATATATATATCTAATATATCCCCTGGTAAGCCCCAATTATGGGAGGAAGCTAACTGCTTCCATCATCTGTCCCTCGGCTCGTCACAAGAGTCCATCACGACAGAAACCCAATATTTTTACTGTTGCCTTTGTTATATTTGTGTTTTTTATTTGTGCTGATAAAGCAGCACAAATAACACACACACCAAACACACACACACACACACACACACACACACAATAAATATTATGTCCAGAGCATACTGAACTGCAGATGGTCCTTGACCTACGATCACAATTGAGTCCAAAATTTCTGTGGCTAAGTGAGACACTTGTTAAATGAGTTTTGTCCAATTTTACCACCTTTCTTGCCATAGTTGTTAAGTGACTCACTACAATTATTAACTAAATACGTGGTTGTTAAGTGAATTTGGCTTCCCCATTGACTTTGCTTGTCAGAAGGTCACAAAACTGATCATAGAACCCTGGGATACTGCAACCATCATAAATATGAACCAGTTGTCAAATAGCTGAAAGTTGATCACATGATCATGGGGACTACCTGTACTGAAAACCAACTTTAAAAGCACTCAGATAACGAATTGAAAAACTAGTGTGAAACGGGAGGCTACCTGAAAAACATGTAGGTGGTTGTTGCCCTTTCTCTTTAAGAACCTCTCCCTAGCCAGCTCAGCAAATGATGGCTATAAAGCTAAAGTGTGGCCGTTTTGAAGGTTTTGGGTTTTTTTTTTTTTAGGAAAATAAAAACAGCTTGAGGCAGCCTAAGGCAAATAGAGATACTGTCCTCTAGCAGTAGGACTCACAAGGAAGAGCAGGGAAGACCAGGAGCTGGAGCAGAAAGAGAAGAGTAAAATAGTAAACAGTGAGTATTAGCCCTGAAGTGCTCATATGTTCATTGCCTAGAGGCCTGTGTGATTATGTTAACTTTCTGGGATTTTGGAATCCACTGACCTGGGTATATGTAAAAGAACATGTGACAATTAGTAAAAAAAAGTAGCTAAAATCAATTATATATAAACGATTTCATGTCACTGAGCTGTCAAACAGCTGTCAAATTATAAATAAAATATTGTATATTTTCTACCTAAAAGATAATTTTCTTATAAGATGATTTTTTTCTTATTTCACACTATGAAAAATAATTTCTAAAAGGAAAAAGACTATATGTGGGAGATTATCATGTATAAGATGACTTAAAAAATAATACTGTTTCCATTTAGAGAGAAATATAGGTCTGGCTTCTCTAAATAAAACAAATACATTAAAAATAAGAATAGCTGTTTTGTGATTAAATGTTGTTATTTTACTAAGATCTGGTAAATTAACTTCTGATTAATATTAAAATAGCACTCTTATGCTTTAGGTTTTACATTTAATAGAGTAATTGTTACATATTTTCTTTAGAAATCATTCACTTATTCAAATGGCTATGAATAAATTAATATAATGGAATGATCATGATTTCAAAGTTAAACTTGCAGTGAAAACAATAGTAAACTAAAATAATTTGACCTGGTACTGCATAAGAACATTTCAGATGTTTTTGGCGCAAATATTGAAAAGTGCTTGAGGAAAATTGTGAAATCACATGATAAGCCACACTCTGCCACATTTCCTTTGTTGTACACCAACAGGGGTTCTGTGCTTATATGTACATCATACATTATCCGAATCTCTCACACTTTCTGATTACAACAATTTTATTTATGCATTTTTGCAAGTTGTTCCAGGTTTTCTCCTGCTGTTCCTCCTCCTCCAGGGCTGGGACTCAGTGGACTTGACTAGATAGGTTTTCATCCATTCCACTCCACTGGTGATACCCGTGGTGGGATTCAAATTTTTTTACTACGGATTCTGTGGGCGTGGCCTGGTGGGCGTGGCATGGCTTGGTGGGCGTGGTAGAGGAAAGCTTTTCTAAAATCGCCATTTCCTCCCCACTCCAGGGAAGGTGACTGCAAAATCCCCATTTCCTCCTGATCAACTGGGACTCGGGAGCAGGTAATAGATGGCAGTGGGGCCAGTCAGAGGTGGTACTTACTGGTTCTCCGAACTGCACAAAATTTCTGTTACCGGTTCTCCAAAACTGGTCAGAACCTGCTGAATACCACCTCTGGTGTTATCATCCAGTGGCATATCCTGAGAACCTGAACTATTCTTTCTCTGTTTTTTATTGCTTTTATATTACATATCTATGGTATATACATTCCACTTTGTATGTAGAAGATAACATGTTCTTTTCTGCCTACATGCCCTTTGTCTTGTGCTGAGTCATCTGCCTTCATGAAAAGTGTAGGCCTCCATGGTCTGTATCTTCAGGGTTTAGCAACTGTGGTCTACATAATAAATTTCCTGAGGTTTCACCAGGGACTAACTGTTTTTGGACAGCTTTTATCATGGATGCTCATGTTCTAATTCTTGCTACTTTTCTATATTACTCATATTTTTGTCCTTTCTGTGTCTTTGGCACATCGTCACACTAGCATACGGTTTGAATTTCCATTCATGTATCTTTAGATGGACAGTATGAACTACATTAGATTGAATATTAATCATATTTCATTAAGCTCATCATTCATATATATTAGAAAAGGTCATTTCCCTTCGAGCATGGATTTTCTGTAGCTAAGCTAGCCTTTCTGTACCTTTCAAAATATTCCTTGGTAATAGAAGACCCACAACTTGTATAAGCAGAATTCATTCATCTTCACTTGTGCTATGTAGCTCAGTATATATGTTTCTCAACTTACAACCACAATTGAGCCCAAAATTTCTGTTGCTTAATGAGATATTGAGTGAGTTTTGTCCCATTTTTCAATCTTCCTTGCCACAGATGTTAAGTGAATCAGCAGTTATTAAATTGCTACCATCATTGTTAAGTGAACCTGGCTTCTTCACTGTTGTTGTGGCATGCCAGCTGCCAGAGGAGCTGGCGGCAGACTAGGACAATGAGGAGGTTGGGGATGAACTTGGTCCAGTTCTGTAGTCTGGGGAAGGCTTTGATGGATGCTCTGTGTTGGACACAGAGGTAGAGCCAGGGCCGTCTGACATTTCCTAGCTACCAGAGAGGAAGCCGAGATTGTCCACTGAGGAAGTGGACAAGGCCATGGGAGCGGTGAGTGCCTCCACCTATATACTGGACCCGTGCCCCTCCTGGCTGGTCTCAATCAGCAGGGAGGTGACACGTGGCTGGCTCCAGAGGATAGTTAACAACTCTCTTTGGGAGGGATCCTTCCCGCACCCCTTAAAGGATGCGGTGGTGAGACCCCCCCTTAAGAAACCTTCCCTGGACTCAGCCATTTTGAATAACTACCGTCCAGTCTCCAACCTCCCTTTCGTAGGGAAGGTTGTGGAGAAGGTGGTGGCCCTTCAACTCCGATGGACCTTGGATGAAGCAGATTATCTGGATCCCTTTCATTCGGGTTTCAGGCCTAGTTACGGCACGGAAACTGCTTTGGTCGCGCTGATCGATGATCTCCGGCGAGCCAGGTAGAGGATATTCCTCTATCCTTGTGCTTCTTGACCTCTTAGCGGCCTTCGATACCATCGACCATGGTATCCTTCTGCGACAGTTACGGGAGGTGGAGTGGGAGGCACCATCCTACGGTGGTTCTCCTCCTACCTCTCAGACAGGTCACAGTCGGTATTGGTTGGAAGGCAGAGATCGACCCCTAGGCCCCTCAATTATGGGTGCCGCAGGGTTCAGTCCTGTCTCCCCTCCTGTTTAACATCTACATGAAGCCGCTGGGTGAGATCATACGCTGGCATGGGATTAAATACCATCAATACGTGGATGATACGCAGCTGTATCTGCCCCATGCCAACTCAGCGAAGCAGTTGAAGTGATGTGCCAGTGCCTGGAGGCTGTCAGGGTCTGCATGGGAGCAAACAGGCTTGCACTCAATCCCGACAAGACCGAGTGGCTATTGATGCTTCCTTCCAAGGATGGTCCAGTCATTCCATCTCTTAGTCTGGGGGATGAAATTATACATCCCTCAGAGAGGGTTCGCAATTTGGGTGTCCTCCTGGATTCACAGCTGACGTTAGAACATCTTCTGTCGGCTGTGACCAGGGGGGCCTTTGCCCAGGTTCGCCTGGTGCACCAGTTGCAACCCTATCTGGACCGGGGGCCCTTTGGATGGTCACTCATGCCCTCGTCACCTCAAGACTGGATTACTGTAACGCACTCTACATGGGGCTGCCCTTGAAGAGTGTTTGAAGACTGCAGTTGGTCCAGAATGCAGCCGCCGATAGTGGGGTGCCTAGGTACACCCACGTTACACCTATCCTTCGCGAGCTACACTGGCTCCCCATTGGTCTCCGGACACGCTTCAAGGTGCTAGTCAGTACTTTTAAAGCCCTACATGGTTTAGGACCTGGCTACCTGAGAGACCGCCTCCTGCCATTTACTTCCCAGAGACCAATAAGATCACACAGATTAGGCCTCCTCCGGTTCCATCTGCCGGTCAATGTTGGTTGCAACTCCCCGGGGGAGGGCCTTCTCTGTAGCTGCTCCGGCCCTATGGAACAATCTCCCCATAGAGATCTGTACCATTACTACTCTTCCGGCCTTCCGCAAAGCGATTAAGACCTGGCTTTCTGGCAGGCCTGGGGCTGTTGATTTATCCAGCCCCACTCTAACCTGTATGCATGTTGTGTAATTTTAATGTTTGCTTCTTTTTAATTTTTATATATGTCCCCCCCCCCTTTTTTTATCTGTAAGCCGCCCAGAGTCTCTAGGGAGTGGGTGGCATACAAATGCTAATAAACCTTGAAACCTTGAAACCTTGAGATAAGTGGGGAGGAAGAATAGCTGGGGCCTGTTCCAGATGCACTTATGCAACTGCGGACAAGGAGTCAACTCGGGAAGCAAGGAACATATGGACGCTGAATGGCCCCTCCCTAGCTGGGGAATAAATAGAAGGAAAGGGGAGTGATGGTTGTAGGAGACAACCGCTTGGATTTTGGAAGATTTAGCTCCTTGTGGTTCGTGCCTCAGAGACTGCTTGCCAGAACTTAATTTACAGCTTTGTGACTGGAAGCTCCCGGCCTGGCAATTATCCAAGGAACTGATAGGGTCTGTTACTGCAGTTAACCCTTTGAAGGATTATTGCCTAGACTTTTCGGTGAGTGAATGCCATCATTCACGGGTTTTTGGGGACAAGGAGTTTGTTACTTGTTTCTGTTAAGGCTGGATCAGAACAATTGTCTTTGTTTGTCAGGTCACAAAAGATGATCAATTTACCCTAGGACACTGCAACTGTCATAAATCTGAATGTTGATTATATGACTGTAGGGATGATGTAATGGTAATTAGTCACTTTTTTGTTGCAACTTCAAATGGTCAGTAAATGAACAGTTGTAAATCAAGGATTAGCTGCATCTGAGTTTTGAATAGACCTAACTCTCCAGGCAGGTTCTGTCCAGAGATCGCAAATGTCTGGAAAACATATGCTGAAAAGCCTCTGCTGCTATTACATGTAACAAAAGGGGCATGAAAACAATTCTGATCTGTCTATATCATCTATCATCTATCCATAATCCATAATCAAGTAATCATTTATCATCCATCTATCCCTTAATCCTCCTTCCTCCATCCGTCCATCCAATTTCAGTGGGTTAATTGCATACAACTGTCATGCCAATATATACTGTGTGTGTGTGTGTGTGTGTGTGTGTGTACACACACACACAGACATAGACAGACATAGACATAGACATAGACATAGACATAGACATAGACATAGACATAGACATAGACATACATATACATACATACATACATACATACATATGGGGGAATTGCTTATTTAACGTTATAGTGTTGTTAATAGTAATAATGTTGATGATGATGTTGCTTTTCTGTTATGTTTTATACATTGCCCAGCATTTATAAGCATTTAAGCACTTTAAAATCCTCAGTTAATTAAGCCTTCAACAAGTAACCTATTTCAGAAGATTGTCTCTATGTATTAATATGGGTGAGATGAATGACACATTCATTGTGCCATTTCAATGCAAAGAGTTATAAAGGAAAAAGGATATATGACAAAGCTGAAGTATTAATAACTTCTTTGAGGATCAATATATTTTTTGTTGAAATGAGGGATATTGTATATTACAAGATGATAGTTTGATGGTAATGAGAAGGTGTACCATGTGGTAGCATTTGATTCTATCCATTTTAACTTATTAACATGGATTTTAATATTTAAAGTAGGTTTTTATGGATCACATGCAAAGATATCAGAAGTGGGAGTCAAAATATCAGAGTTCACTTCTAAAAAGAAACCACCCATGAACAATAAATACTCAATCTTTCATAGCTATGTAATTTAAATATTACTGACACAGATGTTGTATATATAATTGAAACATTAATTGGTTTTAGATTTCCCAGGAGAGCATAGAAGGCTCTGACATTTGAAAGAAGAGAAACTATGCTACAAAGGGATTACAAAGCAGCATAAGCAATTAAATGATGTAAAACTTTGTTAAATTTTGAGTGTTTTAGATCTTTAATTGATTCCTGGCTCATTTATTAAGGAGAAGAGTGTCTCCTTCATTTTGAATGAAGGACTTATCAACATGTAGAAGACTGAATATCTCATTTCAGTATGAACTGAACTCAGTTCAATATGAACTTTCAGTCAAATTTTTATTCTTCTGGATCTTGATTGGACCTTTAAGTTGATTTCCTTCTCTTAGCTTCCACATAACCCCATGAGATTTATTAATATGGCAGGTTCCATATTGTTGCCAAAACAACTCCATAAAATAAGCTTGACTCAAGGGAGTCTTAATTTTTAGCACAACTTTCTTTTGGGCTGGAATTGAACAGCCAAGCAGAGATTTTTGGTAATTGCAGTAAGAAGTCGGAGCCCCAATTCAGCAGGTTAAAATAATTACATAACTCGAACAGATGTTTTAACAAAACAAATGTACATGTGTTCTTGGTGTTTCTCACAGTGAACATATGGAAATTCAGGATCTTAGTTCCAGTCATTTACTCAGGTTGCTAGTTCACATTCCTGATGAGGAAAAAAAAAATTTAAAGAAAAATAAAGCATCTGCAGTATCTTTACTGAAATGTTCAGATGGTGTACATTGAAATATCATTCCATATTGGGCTTAGCTAGACTCTCAGTTTTCAGAATGCAATGCATACATTGTATTGTAATATTAATTTGTTTTTCACTTCAGTATATTTATAAATAAGTAAATAAATCAAGCTATCTTCAGCAGGAAATATGAATAATATCACAACATATTATATTCCCTATATCATTGATGGTTAACATTTTTTGGTGCCAAGTGCCCAAAGCGTGTGCACACGAAGCCCCAAAATGCAATGTGAGTGCCCTGCATGCATAGCTCTGCCCCACCCATTTTTGGCTTCCAGGTTGGTGCAGGAGGCTTTCCAGGACCAAACAGGGTGTGGGAGGAGCTGCACCAGAGGTGGGTTCCTGCCAGTTCTAACCACTTCTATAGAAGAGGTTCTACAATAGTGCCATTTAGAACCAGTTCCAGCTCCCTCCCCCCGCCCGTCCGCACATCATCAAGATGAAGAGCGAGAGGAGGAATTCTGGGAGTTGAAGTCCACAAGTCTTAAAGCTGTCAAGTTTGAACACCCTGGGTTTTTTTTCTAAAGGGTTAGGGGTGCAAGGGTCTTGTTACTTGACAGCTTTAAGACTTGCGTACCCTCCAGAGCCAACATTTTGGTTGCTAAGTGCCAAGCCACTCCCACTCAGTCACATGGCCGGCAAGCCACTCCCCTCTAGTAACATGGCCAGCAAGCTACTCCCACAAAGCAGGCACACCTACAGAAGAGGTTCTAAAATTTTTTGAAACCTACCACTGGGCTGCACACACACACACAAAACCCCCAAAATGTAATTTGAGTGTCCACCACACATGTGGCCCACCCCCCGCACTTGTGCTGCACCCCCTGCACATGCCCCCCACTCACCGCACATGCATGGCAGAGACCTGATGACCAGCTGGCTGGCAGGAGGCGCATGTGCAGTGGAGCTGGGCTGTGGCAATGGCTGGCATGCCCACAGAGAGGGCTTTGAATGCCATCTTTGGCACACGTGCCATAGGTTTGCCATCACGGCGCTATATCATAATAAGCTGACATTTCTAGAAGTCTTATGATGTCATATGTTGCATAATTCTGGGCTGTTGAGATAAGATAAGATAGGGACTGGATGGGGGTTAACAAGCTTGTACTCAATCCAGATAAGACCGAGTGGCTGCTGTGCTTCCCTCCTACTAATTGGCCAAGTGTTCCATCTCTCAGGCTGGGGGGTCAAATAGTACGCCCCTAAGATAGGGTCCGCAACTTGGGAGTCCTCCTGGACCCACAGCTGACTTTTGAACACCATTTGTCAGCTGTGACCAGGGGGACATTTGCCCAGGTTCGCCTGGTGCACCAGATGCACCCCTACCTGAACCGGGAGGCTCTCACAACAGTCACTCGTGCCCTTGGGACCTCTAGGCTGGAGTACTGCAACATGCTCTACATGGGGCTGCCCTTGAAGTGTATTCGGCGACTTCAGCTTGTCCAGAATGCGGCTGCGCGAGCGATCGTGGGTGCGCCTCGATTCACCCACGTAACACCTATCCTCCGCGAGCTGCACTGGCTGCCTGTTGGTCTCCGGATTCGCTTCAAGGTGCTAGTTGTCACCTACAAAGCCCTTCATGGTATTGGATCTGGGTACTTGAGAGACCGCCTACTGCCAATTACCTCCACTAGACCAATAAGATCCCACAGACTAGGCCTCCTCCGAATTCCATCAGCCGCCCAGTGTTGACTGGCGACTACCCGGAGGAGGGCCTTCTCTGTGGCTGCTCCGACCCTGTGGAACGAACTCCCCGTGGAGATTCGTACCCTCACCACCCTCCAGGCCTTCCGCATAGCCCTTAAAACCTGGCTGTTCCGACAGGCCTGGGGCTAAAGACTTGCAGCCCCACTTCGAATGGTATGATGTTGTGTTTTTTAACTGTGTATGGTCTTTATATTTTGTAACTTTGTTTGTTTCCCCCTCCCTTTGAATTGTGAGCCGCCCTGAGTCCCTTTCAGGGAAAAGGGCGGCATACAAATAAAGTAAATTCAAATTCAAAAAAAAAATTCAAATTCAAATGACAAAATATAGATGCAAGAAAATCCCATTGTCTCTAACTTTATTAGTTAAACTTGCAGAAACATATACATTTCCTGCTATTTTTTAATCCTTCAAAATATATTGATTTTTTTAGTTTTTGCTGAAATAATTTCTATTAGGAATTCAGTAATATATAGGAATATATGTAGGATTGGTGAACAGAGACTTTAAGATTCATCCATCCATCCTTCCCTCCCCCTTCTCTCTAAATCACAAAGCCTTTGCCCAACAAATTCTCTCATACACTGTCTCTCCTCTCTCTTTCTCTGTCTGTCTCTGTGTCTCTCTCTCTGTCTCTCTCTCCATGTATTATTTTTCCTTATTAAGCAGTCTAAATTTATTATGAACTTATATTTTTAAAATATTTTAAAGTAATCTGATGAAAATTGGGTGGATTTTTCTCTCTATTTTCTGACTATAAGGGTGCTTACTTCACCCATTTTATTTTATTTCTTTGTTCATAAAGGAACCATACTTACTGTATTTAGAGCGTTAAGGATGTTTAGGAAGAAATATTCTTATAGCATTCATTTATCAAGATATTATCTGATGGATTTAATGAATCAAAATGAACCTTATCTTCTTCACTATGGTAGAACTGGTTTCAATTCCTTAAACCAATGTCCTATCAGGTTCAGTCCAAATTGTTAAAAATGTTGGATTTTAAATAAATGTTACTAATTGTGAAGATTCCTGATTCTCTCTGAAATGAATAACATTCAAAATTTCTTTTTTCCCTTGCATTGTCCTATCATAATATTTTTAAAGGCTGTAATTCCTTTCCTCCCTTCCTTCCAATAGGATACATTTTAAAAGTTACTTACTACAAATTTGAAACCTGATAGTTCTACAAATATTTTGAATTTTAATTTAAAATAAAAAACAATGTTTTCAATTGAATTAAATGACTAGCCTCTTCTTTAATGATATATTTGTCAGATTTCATATATACTGTAGGTGTAGTGATTTTGTTCAAATGCAGTTTTATAATATTTTTAAAAGGTGTGCTATTCATTAAAAATAATAAGAAATGGGAGAATGTCCAGTCACATCTATAAAGATTGGTATGGATTTTTAATTCTTTAGGTCTAGAACAAAATATAGCTTTAAAGAATAATTATTTGATTGCCCCATTTCTTTGTGTCTGATTTTTTTTCTTTATATATAAAGTTTTTATTTTTTTCATTTTTGTAACATATAACCACATGTATACACTTACATAGTCAACATCATATGTATTATTAAATGTTTACATCAATTCATCTTACCATCAACTTCCCAAAAAAATTATTGGCTCTTCTGATCTCCATACACCATTTGTCACTTTCTTCTCCTTCTCTCCTCCCCCTCCCACCTCCTTTTCTTCCCTTTGTCACCCTTCTCTTTTCTACTTCCCCTTCAGTGATGGGTTCCAGATCACGTTGCAACCGGTATGGTGCAATGGAGCCCAGCGTCCACTACATGAACATGTGCAGCGCGTGCATGCATACTTACTGTCTGTGACGTTCCAGCTGCTTGGCAGCGTCACACAGGCGTTGTACGCTCTGTACTGGAAAAGTACCGGGTGCTCCCAGCAGGCATACCGGTCGTAACCCATCACTGTTCCCCTTCCTCTCTCTTTCTCCTCTCTCCCCTTTCCACTCCTCCTTTCTCTCCTCCTCCCTTCCCCCTGCCATTTCTCCTATCCCTCTCTTCCCCTTATCTGTTTCCTCTACTTCACACTCTTCATCTCATTTACTTTGTGTATTTCAGCTTCTGAGCGAGTTCCATTTTATGTTGATGTTATTTATATTCCTTTTCAGTATACATATTTAATTTTAACATATATCTTCCTCTTTCTTTTTTAAAAAAGAAGAACAAAAAGGTATACATTCATAGTCATTATACTTTAACACACACACATACACACACACACACACACCCTAATTTTGGCTGAGATGTAGACTTGGTTACAATCTCAGCTATTCTCATCATTATGTTTATATAATATACATCCTTACATGCCCCCACTTTGTAATTCTGTCTTTAAATCTCAATAGTTTCCATTGTAAGTATATTTCATGTTCCCTCTCCATTTTTCCACATCTTGGTTTAGATTACCTTAATTGTCTATAAATGCTTAATTGTCCTCTATTGTCATATTCAATCAATTAGCAACTCAGTTTAATTATCATGTAATAAAGTGAATCAGAAACCTCTGCTTTCAATCCCCCCATATCAGTTTCATATTTGTCCATATTCCATATGTTTTAACCTTTTATTATCTTTCCATTATCATATTCAGTCAGTTAGCAACTCCATTTTATTGTCATATTTAGGAATAACCCCTTATTTCAGCTTTGTATTTCTAATTGTCTGATTTTTTCCTAATAAGTCTTTTGTCCCACTTCTCTATTCCTGCCTTCTCCCTTTTCTTTGTTTTGATATGTCTACCATCTTCAATTTTCCCCAAGCCTCCATCAAAAAGATCTTTTATATTTCCCTTTGTTGGGGGCGTAACCTCCTATTTCAATTTTCCTTATGCCACTGTCAACCTCCAAAACATCTTTTTTCTGCTTTTTATTCCCTTTTGTTGGGATACCCCCTTTACAATTTTCCCTATACCATTGCCAAGCCCTATGGAGTTTTTTGTCTGTTTTTTATTTCCCACCGTTTCTACCTCTTCATTGTCTCTCCCCCCCCTACTTCCTTCCCTTCTTCCTTAAATACATGCTTTTCTGAATTCAGAATTCTATTTAGGCTTGATTTTAATGATTTATGCATATTTTTTATAATTTCACATAGTTCTTCAAATTCCCACCTTTCCATAATATCCAGTTTCAAGGTTACAATTAGTTATACAATTCTTATTTCAGAATTCTGGTCCACCTTAAATGTATCTACTTCAGCTGCTGTGGGGCAGGGCGACAGGTCTTTTGTTCTTCCTTAATGTCCAGTTCCAAAATTGCAGTTAGTTATACCAATCTTATTTCAAAATTCTGGTCCACCTTAAATTTAGTTAATTCAGCTACTGTGAAAATGGAAGAGAAGCTGGAGCCATCTTGATCTTTTGCAGACAAAAAAGAAAAAAAAAGACTTCGTCAGTTCTTGATTTTGTTATTATTTTTTCCTTGATACTTTCTGCTTCTTTTTGGTTATAATTGCTCAAAATATATTAATTGAAACAAACTTTTATATAGCCAAATTTGGGTATGTTTCTCTTTCCTCCTGCCTTTCCAATTTCTGATTTATGGCAGTTGGTTAATTAAAATTTCCCACACAGGCAAGATTAGGTTATCAGTTGTCAGTAAGGAGATGGTGCTTTTTTCTTGATCTTTCTCCCTTGTTGTATTCCAGTTCTCATTAGTTGGAGTTGCTTAAGATATGTTAGTTAAAAGACACTCAGCCAAAGCAAATCTTCACGCTTCTAGACTCCTTTAAAAACACAAACTTTTCAAGTCCAAAACTAAATTTAGATTTTGTGTTTAAGTGGGTTGTGCTTAAGTGGGTTTGTCACTTCTCTTCTTTCTCCTTTCTGTCCAAATTATTTCAAGCAAATAGCTCTCTTTGGGGCTAGTAATTCAACCCTCCATTTTCCCCTTCTTTCTTTTTGCAAAAATCCCAATCTGTCCATCAATATTATTTATGCTCTCAAGGTTCTTTGCCTTTTCCAAATTCTGATTTATAACTGTGGGTTAATAGATCTTACCAGGCTTTCATCTCACCTCTGCACATTCCTGTTCAGCTGCTTTGGCCTGGAGCCAGCTTTTTGTGCAGCCATGTTGCCATGCTGCTGCCCCGGCTCCGATTCAGAGGGCAAATCTCTGACCTATGAGGGACCTGTTGCACTCCTTCTGATGAGATGCTGCCTCTTCTTCACCTCCACCCCCACAGGGGGGTGCTGAGCCAAAAATGGATCTCGGAGACAATTTGTCAAACAGGGTTCATGTGAGACACTTCAGAGCTCACATCCCCCACGTCTGTCCAGCTGGAGAACTTCAGGTCGACTTCCGTTTTCCCCATTTTTACATAGAAAGGGGAACACCTAAAATAATGTACAAGTCAACAGACAATGAGCTCACTGAATGGCTGGCAGATCAATATCAGCATTTAAATGAATTAGTGGATCTATAGTTGTGTTAGAAACCAAGATCTTATGATCCTTTTATTTATAATCCCTTTTCTTATGTTTGCTTAAGATCCTACCAGCTATAATATCTTTGACTTTGCTCATGCAACTGACTTTTCAACCTTTAGCAGAAAAACTAATTCTGCCTTCTGAAGAATAAGAAAAGACATATCCTGGTATCGGGTAGGAGTCATATTGCTTCAAAGTGGTATTTCAATTTGATGAAGCTTTGAGGAAGTATTCAAAGAAAAGCTTTGAAGTGAAAAGCACTTGGAAATAAAGCAGAGGTGGTTATGATGCTTCTTCATTTCAACTATCCAAAGAGGCTTTTATGCATAAGCAGAACTGCTTTCTTTAAAAGAAGCTAATGGGTAAGGCACATCATTCATACCTTCATGATTTACACAGAAGAGAGCATTCACATAGAAGCCGTATTCTGTCTTTTCTGGGACAAAATATCAGTGCTGAAAAAAGAGCCACCTTCTCTATCATAGGGCTGATTATGTAAGAAAATTCCTGGGTTACCTCAATGTTTTAGGATATTCAGGATGTTCTGCATCTACTATGATTTCTCTGTAAAAGCTTTTTTTCCCATTTGATTTTATTAAAAGAACAGTCTAAACTCTGAGCAAAGATTGGGAAGGCACATAGTGGTCTTAGAACAATCTTCTTCTATTTGGGATTCTCCAAATATATTGGAATGTCTCCATATCTTTGTCCACCATCAGCATCACAACTACTGCCATTGCCATCATCACTTTCACCTCCTTTTCTTTTGACCTTACTACCGCTATGCCTGCATATCATTGTTAGCTACAGAATGGCTTGAATATTTACATATCAGATTTTATATCTATTTGCAGTTTGCATATTATAGAAAAATCCATATTTTTATTGTTTAGTGTCACAGGTGAATTATGCATGGACAGAGTGTTGCCAGCTTAGATTATAACCATCAGGCCTCTGCCCTAAAAAACCTCTTCCACTATATGTTCATAATTTTTCAAGTTATCATAAGCACTCTATTCTTTTTTGCAAAAGGAGAATAATATAACTCTTTTTTATAATACAGTACTTGTATCCTAAAGAAAAATATGTCTTTCAGTAAATTGTATAAACAAATACAAATTGAATTGAGAACTGTTATTGTTGGTCTAGTAACTAGTAATAACTAGTATGTTATTGAGATTGTGCCAAGTGAAATAAATACAAAAGCTTTATTACTGCCCCATTTCATGCATCACCACATCCACATTCTGACTATATGTTATACAAATGCTGATTATTATATCATCTTAAAGCTTCAAAATAACTTTGAACTGAAGTACCTTAAGTGATGTTAGAGAAACGGTTATCTTTGCATCTGTCAATAGTTCTTCTAAAGTAAGACTAGTAGACACACAGAAATGAGACTTTTATTTGATAATTCCAAGTTTGTAGAAATCACTTGAGCTCTGTATCATTTTTATTGTCAGTTTGAGAGCCAACTGTATCTGGCATTTTTTAAATATATGTTTGCTAGGTTTTATTGATAATGGATTTTATAATAGATACAGTAAATAATAGAACATAATAGAATAGAAATTATTTAGATTTATTTGTCTTCCTTTACTTCATCTCAGCTGGATTATTAAGTGAACTCCATTTACACAAAAGCTCAGGTGAGTTCATGATCCTATCAATAATCAGTTCAGAATTTTCAGAGCAGAGATTAAAATATTTCCTTGATTCACTTTTGTGGTTTATTGACTCTGCTTCCATAGATATTTTGACTAAGATCTTTGTTTGATCTTGGTGATTATGATTTCAAACTGACAAAAGTTTGATCTGGGTGAACACCACTGACTTTGAATATGACATGTGATGTGAAATTATTTCTAAGAAAAGGATCTCATCACTTAGAAAAGATTCCTCATACCTTGAAGTTAGGATATGAATGTTCCAATAAATGTATGGGCTTTTATCTCTAAACAGTATTAGATAAACAGTTCCCCAGTAAGAAAGCTTCTAGGGTATTGGACCTCAGCATTCCAAATATGGTTTCAGTATGGATTTATCTTCATGTCCTATTGAAGATGCTTGCCCTCAAAATGCACTGTGCTCCATATTTCTTTATTTACCACCCATTGCGCCTTTTATTTGTTTTAATATTTTGGGGGGAAATGGACAAAGACAAAGTTAAGGGTATTAATATTTAAATAGATTGATGGACTTTACTTTCCAACAACAGAAAACAAAATTTGTTCAGGAACAAAGCTTTCTAGACTTGAAGACATAGTGTTCTACCAATACACATGTTTTCTCATCTTATCTTGTATTTTATCAATGAGGAAAGAGTGGATTGTTTGCTATACTCCTTGCATTAACTGAATCATTGTAAATCTTATAAAAAGGAAACAATCAAACTTGCATTATACTATTGCGGGAAATACTGAATAGTAAATTGAAGTTGCATGGATACATGTGCACATGCACATTCATTTGTATGCATATTGTTGTTCCATGCTAGCACCTAGCAATCTTGCCTTCTTTCAGACTGTGTTGATGGCCTTCGATTTTTCCAAGCATCAGGGTCTTCAGTGACTCTTGTTTTCACATTTTGTGTTTACACCATTTAAGCTAAGGATGTCCAGAGAGTGGATTGGTTTTGCTTCATTCAGTTTAGCAGAATTTATTTTTCTTTAAATTCAAGGCATTCACAACCATTTTTCCAACAACATCATTTAATTTATTAATACTGTATGTCTTTGGTCAGTCTTCCGTTGATCCAGATTTCATAAATGTTCTGGCTGGAAAAAAAAATCACAGCTCCTATAATATGTGACCTTGTTGTGAAAACAGCATGCTTTCATTTGGAAAAATAAAAATAACCCAAAGGTTAACTTTATGATTATTTTATTAAATTGTTAGGCTTTTACTTCCCAACAGTACAAACTATAATTGTGACCACCTCAAACCTTCTATACCTAGATAGCTACAATATTTTGGCAATAAGAATAACTCATTAATTAAAAAGGAGTGCCAAGACCTATAACACATGGACTAGAAAAAGCTTATAAGAAATGGTACAAAAATAATCTTGGCCAAACAATATATCACCTTTAACTGATTTACTGATCCAAATGTACTGGAGAAGAGGGGTTTCAAAAGACAGGAACAGATGAGCAGATGACTTGGAAAGTAATGTTTAGATTTAAAAAAAACAGATAAAAGACAAAAGGAAAAGGTTGACATAGAAAGAGATAGCTTAAGGATAAAATTTTGAGACAGAAAAATATACAAATGTCAGGAGTGGCAGAAAGGCCATTTGTAAGTAAGCAAAACTTTGCCCAGTTGCAATTCCCACCAATAAGGGGACAGGGGCAGCTGGGACAAAAATCGGAAGGATCAGTTGGTATCTCAACCGACAAGGAGAAAAGGGATGATGGTTTGATAGATGAGGAAATTTCCCAGTGAATCAGCTGCAGGGAGGATTGTGTCTAAAAAATCTTCAAGGTTGTAAAGAATTCTAAAACACAAAGAAGAGATCAAGTAGCTAGAAAGAGGGCAAGGGAAAAGCTGGTACAAGCAACTTTGAAGAGTCAGCTGAGCTGCAAGCATTTTTTCCAAGACAAAAGCAGGTTTCTTTAAGGATCTACAGGTAGTCCTTGTCTTACAACAGTTCATTCAGTGATCATTCAAAGTTACAGCCGCATTGAAAATGGCAGTCGGACTTACCTGAACTGCATGTTTAGAAGAAAGGCGTGGGAGGAGTAACAGTTGGGTATTAATCAAGCCTTCTTGCCTATTGGAGACTGAGGTAATCTTTTGGAGCCACACCTACTGACCTCCTCCGACTCCCCCAGATTAACCGATGGATCGTAGCAGAATCTGAAAGGAAGGACAAACAAGAACAGCCAACACATATCCTTCCTAACCGCTGAACCTGGACTCGCTCAGGCCCCCCTAGGCGTGGGGTGCCCAGAATGGGAGGGAAGTAATAGCAGTAGACTTAGCAGTAGACTTATATACCGCTTCATAGGCCTTTCAGGTCTCTCTAAGCGGTTTACAGAGAGTCAGCATATTGCCCCCAACAATCTGGGTCCTCATTTTACCCACCTTGGAAGGATGGAAGGCTGAGTCAACCCTGAGCCGGTGAGATTTGAACCGCTGACCTGCTGATCTAGCAGTAGCCTGCAGTGCTGCATTTAACCACTGCGCCACCTTGGCTCTTCCCACGCCTTTCTTCTAAACATGCAGTTCAGGTAAGTCCAACTGCCAGTTTCCGAAGAGAAGGCGTGAGAGGAGTAACAGTTGGGATATACCAAAGCTAGATGTCCTGGGAGGGATTAGCTGGGCCTGAGCCCCCTGGAGAGTCTAGGACTCCCTGCAGTACCCTCCTACCAAAGGCAGCCTCCGCAGAGGCGTAGGCATCCAGTCTGTAATGTTTAATGAAGGGAGAAGGAGAAGCCCAGGCGGCCTCCCGGCAGATCTCCTCTATGGGGGCCTGAGTGGACCAGGCTGCTGAGGTGGCTGCACTTCTAGTGGAATGAGCAGTGATGCCCTCAGGGACCTGAAGTCCTCGAGCCCTGTAGGCCTGCGAGATGGCTGCTCTAATCCATCTGCTGATGGTGGCCGGAGAGACCTTGGCTCCCCAGGAGGAAGGCTGATAAGACACGAACAGGGCCTCCGAACGCCTAAAGGGGGCCATGCGCTTCAGGTATATGCGCAAGGCCCTCCTGACATCCAGCTTGTGCCAGGATTTCTCCCTCTCACCAGAAGGGTGAGGACAGAAGTTCAGGAGAATAATTTCTAGAGCCCTGTGAAAGGGGGAATTAACCTTGGGCATGAAAGCGGGGTGAAGCCTGAGGATGACCCGGTTATCTAAGAAGGTACAGAGGTCCGCCCTGTTGGAGAGAGCGTTGATTTCGGAAACTCTCCTGGCTGAGGTGATGGCGACCAGGAAGACGACCTTGACGATTAGTAGTTGAAAGGAGACCTCTCTCAGGGGCTCAAACGGGGCTTCCGTGAGGGCCTGAAGGACCGTGGGAAGGTCCCAGGTGGGGAATCGATGGACCACTGAGGGTTTCAGATTCGCCGCCCCCTTGAGGAAGTGCTTTAAGACTGGATGTTGGGACAAAGGAGGAGCATTCACCCCCCCTAGGACTGTGGATAGGGCGGAGACCTGTCACCTGAGCGTACTAGTGGCTAGACCTTTCTTGTGCCCTTCCTGGAGGAAGTCCAGGACCTGTGGAACCGAGGCTGCAGTTGGGCAGAGACCTTTAGCTCGGCACCAGTCCGCGAAGGCCACACAGGAGGCGTTGTAGATGCATATGGTGGACTGTCTCCTGGATGCTTCTACTGTTCTGATGACACTCTCAGAATATTGAGCCTCTCTTAATTGTTCCCGCTCAATCGCCAGGTGGTCAGATGGAGCCACTCTGGGTCCGGATGCTCCAGAGACCCCTGATGCAGAGCCACCACCCCCGCTGGGATCCTCCAGTGGGGAGCTGTGGACAGCTCCACAAGGTCTGCCAGCCAGGGGCGGCGAGGCCAGAAGGGAGCCACCATTATCATCTCTGCTCCCTTCGTCACCACCCTCCTCAGGACCCCGGGAATGAGTGGAAGGGGGGGGAAGGCGTAAATAAGACCTGGTGGCCATCTGCAACGAAGGGCATCCGTGTCCATGGCTCCCCTGGTCGGAAACCTCAAAACAAACTTTGGCAGCTGGGCATTCTGCGGGGTCGCAAAGAGGTCCACCGTCAGATGACTGAACCTCTCGCAGATCTGATGGAAGATCGAGGGATGGAGTTGCCACTCTCCATTGTCCACCGTCTCCCTGCTGAGCCAATCTGCCTGATGGTTTTCTGTTCCGGAGATGTGCTCGGCCTTAATGGACTGTAGGTGCCTCTCTGCCCAGTTCTCCAGTCGCAGGGCCTCATCGCGAAGGGCCTTGGAGTGGGTGCCGCCCTTTCTGTTCACGTGAGCCTTGGCCACTACATTGTCGGTCAGGACCAGAATGTGATGTCCGTGGCGAAAGGCCAGATGGATGGCTCTGAGTTCCAGCCAGTTGATGTTGTTTCGTAGATCTGTTGAGGTCCAGCAGCCCTGGGCGATCTGATTCTCCAGGTGGGCTCCCCAGCCGAAGAGACTTGTGTCTGTGGTGAGGGTCCTCCTCGTCAGTTCTCTGAAAAGGCAACCCCTGTTCAGGGCTGGGGACAGCCACCAGCGGAGGGATAGCAGTACCTGGGGTGACACTCTGATCCTGAAGGTGGCGTCGCTCGTCCCGGTTCTCTGGTGGGGTAGTAGGAACCACTGGAGCTCCCTGGCGTGTAGTCGAGCCCATGGCACGATCCCTATGCATGAGATGAACTTCCCCAGGAGCCTGGAAAGAAGAACTACAGGAACAGAGCGTAACTTGCAAACCTCAAGGATCATCTTAACGATGCTGTCCTTGCGATCCTGGAACAGAAAGACCTCCCCAGCCACAGAATCGATAATGGACCCTAAGTGAAGGAGCCTGGTGGATGGAACCAGGTGACTCTTCCCCAAGTTGATGGAAAAGCCCAGGGCCCTAAGGGTGTCAATGGTGATCTTCAGGTTCCATTCAGTCAAATCGGGAGACCTGGCTAAGACGAGGATGTCGTCCAAATAACAGAACAAACAGATTGGGAGGGAGCGTAGGTGACTGGCTGCTGCTGCTAGGACCTTGGTGAAGGTCCTGGGGGCTGATGCCAGACCAAAGGGAAGGGCCCTGTATTGGAAATGGATCCCTTCATGTGAAAACCTGAGGAATTTACAGTGTTCCGGGTGATCTTGATGTGTAAATATGCCTCTGTGAGGTCGATAGAGGCTAGGAAATCGCCCGGCCGGATGCCTTCCAGAATGGATTTTAAGGAGGCCATCTTAAATTTGCGGTATACCACCCTGGAATTCAGGAGCTTAAGATCCAGGATGGCTCTCCACCCCCCTGAGCTCTTAGGAACTAAGAAGAGGTTCGAGTAGAACCCGGAGCCCTCCTCCCCCTCTGGGACTCTTTCGATGGCCCTGATGTCAAGAAGATGTCTAATGGCCTTGGCCTTAAGGGCCCGCTTGGCCGGGTCTGTGGAGGGGGCGAAGGTGCAAAACCTGCTGGGGGGAGGGAGAGAACGAAACTCCAGGTGTAGCCCGAGCCTTACAGTCTGGAGTACCCACTCATCTGAGGTGATATGTTCCCAGGCATCCGCAAACAGGGAGAGGCGACCGCCGATGGGGAGATCCGGGCCCGGATCACTTGAATCTGCGGAAGGGGCGACCGCCTCCCCCTCGAAAGGGCCGCTTGCCCTGCTGCTGGCCCTGAATCTGTCTCTCTGGAACTGTCTATCCCCTTGCCTGTGGAACCTGGGGTTCTGGTACCTCTGGTTCTGGTTGTCCCCGTTGGGTGGTCTGTACGGGGTCCTTCTGGAGTATGGCGCGTGGCGGAAGTCCGAGCGTCTGGTTGTTGTGGGCAGAACCTTCCGCTTGTTCTTATCCTCCACGAGGATAGGATCCAGCACCATCCCAAATAGTTTCTCCCCGGTGTAGTCTGCCCCCGTCAGGTGCCACTTCATCCGGGATTCCGCTTGCCAGTGGCGTAACCAGAGTAGGCACCTAGAAGCGACTGAGGAAGACATAGCGTGGGATGCATACTTTACCGCATCCAGAGTGGTGTCCGCTGAGAGCTGCGTTGCCGTCAGCATCTTGGATACGTCCTGCAGCAGGCGAACCTCTGAGGCCGGAGTCCTGTCTCTCAGCTGCTCCAACCATAGGACCATGGACCTGTTAAAGAAGGAAGCAGAGGCGGCCACCCTGATGGCCCAGGTGATAGCCTGGAACGTTTTGCGCAGGACGATGTCTGCCTTCTTGTCCTCCGGCTTGAGGCCGTTGGCAGTGTCACTTGCGACAACCGTCGAGGCTGCTGCCAGGGTGGCAACTGGATTGTCCACTTCAGGAACCTGGAGAGCCTGGGCAAAAGTCTGATTAAGATTGTAAAATCTTCTCTCATTTGCCCCTGGGGTGGGGAAAGACCCTGGCTTTGCCCACTGCGATTTGAGAATCTCCATGAACATTTCAGGCGTGGGGATCTCCTCCTTAGCCACGGGCGGTCTGTGGAAGGGGCCCTTTTTCTTCTTACTCTTACCCTTGCCAGAAGACTCAGCTGCAGGCTTAGGATCCGGGGGTGGATCTATGTCCGCTGTGGCAGCTGCCTTGCGTAGCAAGGAACTGAATAAGGAGGGGGGGGGAAAGGCCAGCCACAGTGGAATCATCCTCTGCCTGGGGGTCCTCATCCTCTGAGAATGACACCTCCTTCAATTCTCCCTCCTCCAGGTCGGATGCCTCGCTAGCCGTGGAAGGGGAGGGAGACCTGGCTTCCCTAGCAGCCGAAGTGCTGGGGCGTTCAAGCTGCCTCCTGGGAGGTTCCTGTGTGGACCTGCTCCTAGAGCTCTGGGGCTGCTGATTTAAGCTGGATGCCATTACCTGGGCCAAGGCCCTAGCTAGCATGTCCTGGAAGCTGTTGGAGAGATCAGGCAGGGCAGGCTGGAGCTCTGGAGGCTGGGAATAATCTCTGGGCTCCAGGGATAGAGGAGCCAAGCGAGGCCTGGCTGGGCTGGTGGCCCTGCGCCCAAAGGGATCCGCTCTCGACTCCGCTGGGGGGGCGGCGAAAGGGGGGGTGATAGGGAGCTGTGCCCTCTATGGGAGCCCC
This sequence comes from Thamnophis elegans, assembly GCF_009769535.1. Taxonomy (NCBI): domain Eukaryota; kingdom Metazoa; phylum Chordata; class Lepidosauria; order Squamata; family Natricidae; genus Thamnophis; species Thamnophis elegans. The sequence continues at coordinate 26,701,336 of NC_045551.1, forward strand.
GCGGTGAAGCTGGAGATGCTGCCCGGGCCTCAACCCGAGCCGGAGGCCTGCGGGGAGATTGTGATCTGGAGGGGGAAGGGCTGATGGTCGCCCTGAAGTCCCTGGCCGAGGCTCTGGTTGATCTGGCCTCCTTTCTGGGGGCTGCTTTCTTAGGAGCCCTGGCCTTGTCCCTCCTCACTGGGGATCTCCCTCTGGGGACCGGGGAAACCACCCTGGAAGTCCCCTCCTCCGGGTCTACACCCCCTGGGGCTCTGGGCCTGGCGTCCCTGTTTCTCGTCGCCTCCGCCATTACTCACAGTTAGAAGATCACCAACCTCCTCCTCTCTGCAGCCGGCTGTAAGGACAGATTCTGCCTCCCGAGGCTTGAATCTGCTCCTTTTCTCCTTCCGCGAGGTTTGTGGCTTGAGCTGCCGGCAGGCACAGCCTTGGATTACCTCCAGGATCACCGGCGGGGTAGAGCCTGGGAGAAGCCTCTTCCGGCTTCACTGGTGCCTTTGAGCGCTTCCGGCCTCCGTAGGGAAGCTGATCACGTGCTCACCCACGTACTCCAAAATGGCGACTGGCTTAAGATGGTGACCTCCGACCTGCGGTCCGATCTTCCTGTTGCTAGAGATCATGAGGGCGATCTCCAGGGATCCCCGGGCCTCGCAGGTCCTCTTCTGCCTTCCTGAGGCCTCACAGCCGCTCCGATCGTCTCTGCAGGGCGGAGGCTTCTTCCCCCCTCTTACGCGACCAGCCGGTCGCACGGGGTGCGTGCATACACACTGGCTAGCGACGAGGCTTTTCCCAGCGGCGTGGAGCAGAGCAGAGGAGAGGTGAGGAATTAGAAGGTCTGAAGAATAATCCTTGCTGCTAAGAATCGCTGCTAAGATCCTGAAAGAAAAACTCCTAAGTCTTCGAAGAGAAGGGAGAGTCGGAGAAACACTCCTTTCAGGCCGTAGACTGAGGTTAATCTGGGGGAGTCGGAGGAGGTCAGTAGGTGTGGCTCCAAAAGATTACCTCAGTTTCCAATAGGCAAGAAGGCTTGGTTAATACCCAACTGTTACTCCTCCCACGCCTTCTCTTCTGAAACAGTGAAATGTGACTGTTTTTCACAGTTATGATCCCTGTCACATCCTCATAATCATGTGATTAAAATTCAGATGCTTGGCAACTGGTTCATATTTATGACCATTGCTGTGTCCCAAGGTCATGTGATTCCCTTTTGTGGACAAGCAAAGTCAATTGGGAAGCTAGATTCACTTAATAACCGGGTTACTAACTTAACAACTGTAGTGATCGACTTAACAACTGGGTCAAGAAAGGTTGTAAAATGGGACAAAACTCACCTAACAAATGTCTCACTTAACAACAGAAATTTCGGGCTTCATTTTGGTCATAAGTCGAGGATTACCTGTACTGTGCTTTTGAAATATATTACACTATTAGAAAGTCTGTTCTATCTGTTATACTCAATGTTCCAGTTCTGAGCGATTGCAGACATGAGAGATTCATGGTATTGTTTTCAAAATATTGTGTTGCTTTAAAGTTATTCCTATGCCCAACTGATTTGCTTTTGAAATATATAAAATCCATCATACCTAGACATTAAGTCTGTCTGTCTGTCTGTCTGTCTGTCTGTCTCTGTCTCTGTCTCTGTCTCTGTGTGTGTGTGTTTGTGTGTGTGTGTGTGTGTCTGTGTCTGTGTCTGTGTATTTTTACTGCATCCCCTAAAAGAAAAGGAAATAATCCCTTAGCCACACACATAAACATACACTCATTGGGGGACAATTTTGTAGTAAGCTTGTTTGAAATAAGTTAGAATGTCTCTGAAAGGTTTCCCATTTGGGAAATCTTTTGAGAATGAGCCTAAAAAACTTGGGATCTAGTTTATTAATTATATTCTGGAGTTTAACTCTGATCTATGTCTAAAAATCTCACTAATTCTGTCCTCACTCCATTATTCATGTTAGTTACATTACCCTATAGTCCTATTCAAACAGAAATTTAATAAAAATTCTCTACCCATTTCTATAAACAAAAATCTCTCCAAACACAATATTTTCTCCTAATGGACATGTTAGACCCATAGAGGTCTTGTTGCATCTTGAATTACTGTATATGAATGATACGATCTAGAATAGAGATTACATAGGGTTTTTCCATAATGTCATTGAAAAAATCCATGCAACTGGTTTGTTCTCAAGCGTGTAACATTTAGTCCTACCTAGGCATATAGAAAATTAATTTCTGTATACTTGTGGGCCCCATAAATAACTTGACTATATTTACTAATTAACAGGGAGGTTGTTTTGGAGGAGCAAAAAAAGTAGTATGTGACAGTTCTGAATATTAATGCTAGAGGCAACTATATGATTTTCATGGTAGAAATAATCTTTTACTAGCAGGTGCTTTCAGCCTATAGAAAAATGAAATCTTATAGTCCTTGAAAATTCTATTGCATTTTAACCTAACCATGATTATTGCTTTTAATGTGCAGAATATGACTAGTAGTTCTTAAGAAATATTTTTGGTAAAATATCATTGAACGCACTTCTTATGGTTGCAATAATTGTTCTAGAATATTCAGGATATTACCTGAAGTTCTCTTTTCTTCTATTGTATGCTGAACCATTACATTTGAAAAAAATGAGTTGTGGTACTTCAGAGGTTCAGGTTAGGCTCAACTGCATTTAACATCTTTACTAATGAATTGAAAGACCAGCTAAGCAGCACATCAACTGTGCAGTTTGCAGACAACTATAAATTAGTATACTGCATAACAGCAGTAAAGAAAAATAATCCCATTAATATAAACAGATCTAAAAGGTAACAGTGGTAAATTTAATCTGTGAAGCAAGATTGATATGAAAATGAAAAAATGAAGAGGAAAAGGGAAGAAATGAGAAGGCAACTACTAAGTTTTCATTTGAAAGAATCCCATTTTAAATAGCAATGAGCAATAATAAAGATAAATATAAATCTATAAAATCAACAAGACTTTTGTTATATTACTTTTTGCTCAAAGTAAAGTCCAAATGCTTCCAGATTTATAAATTGTGTGTACTATGAAATACTTTTGAGGTCATATAGGGATAGGTGCATACCAAAGTACAAATAATCTATTGTAACTTTATAACAAAATTAAATATAGCTTGAACAGTGCCTCCATGCGTATCAACCAATGATAATTTTTTTCCTAGTTACAACTTTATGTAAAACATCTTTATCCCTAAAAAAAACTACTGGCTGGGTTATTCTGAGCAGAAGTTGAAAAAAAATACTAAAAATGAACAGTGAAAACTTCCATCAGCTTTCTGCAATAATGTTCTGCCTTTAAACTTACTTATATGTTTATTCATGATTTGCCCAATAAAATAGTACACCTGATCAACTAAAATAGCAATTAGAGAACAGATTGAATACTGCAAACATAGAAGGTTGAGCAATCACCAAAAATTATAGTTCTAACGCACATATTAGTTACTCTGAAATACTCCCACAGTTTTATTAGATAAAATAAGATATATTGACAGAGCACCAGTATAAATAAATACTACCTGTATATGTGTTCTGATGAGTTTCTAACTGTATGTTTATATTGTGGGGTGGGGAGAATAAGACCAGGTAGCAATGATGGAAACTACGTAGGGGTGATACAGAAATATAATTTTATGTTATTTTATTCTTTTTTACGTATTCATGTATTAAATTATTGTATTTTATCCCATAATTATTGCATTTTACCCTATTCTTCTTTTAAATTGTTTTTATAGGATTTTATTGGTAATATGTGTTTGAACCTTGTATTTTGATATGGCTATACTTAAGGTTAGGGTTTAGGCTTAAGGTTAGGGTAAAACAGAGCGAGCTTCCATTACTTGTCCCACCTTTTGCCAATCTAGCAGTTTGAAAGTTTGAAAGCATGTAAAAATGCAAGTGCAAAAATAGGAACTGCCTTTGTGGGAAGGCATTCTGTGCACCTTTGGCATTTAGTCATGCCAACCACATGACCACAGAGACATCTTTGGACAGTGCTAGCTCTTCGGCTTTGAAACGGAGATGAGCACCGCTCCCAAGAGTTGGGAATGACTAGCACATATGTGCAAGGGAAACCTTTACCTTATACTTAGGCTAATCAATAAAGCTAATCTAATCTAATGGAAACTAATTTGTATTTTAAAAATCAACCGGTGCCCCCTACATATAGTGTCTCCATGGTTACCTATTTAAAAAAAACCACTCCCAAATGCGACAAATGCCATGACATCATTCTGAAAATACATCATAGAATCCCTGCTTTATGATAGAATATTACATGAGCTAGAGACAGAGACAGTTTTTTTTAATGACTTTGGATGCTCCAAAAATATCATAGAAATCTCAGTACTGATGATCAGACATGACTAATTACAAATGTAGTAAGTCTTGATTGCTGAGGTGAGAGCAGGGAGCACTGCAAAATTGTTCCCCTTGGCAATAGATTATGCATGGGCTGCAGAAGTGCTGCTAAACTTCCTGGTGATATAACAATGCCAATGGTAACTGCATATTTTAGCTTCTGTTAGGTTGTTTCAGGTTGTAAATGAAATAGCTTCTGAATTATGAAAACCATCAGTAAATAAGACATCCTGCTGGCAGTCTACTAAATAAAAAGAAGAAAAGAAGCAGGAACTAATTATAGTTAATTATCTGCAGACCGTATCTAATCATGCTTCTTGATACTGTTCTTCCTCTGGATTATATATAAGTTATATCAATATTTATTATATTCTATCCATTATGGTTCATTGTCCTTAGAAAATGAAGCCAAAGGGGTTTCCTTATATTATATTTTTATATGTACAAATCAGCTCAATGCAAACTAGGAAACACTACAGGAAAAAGGACTATTTCCAATATACGTAGTGAAACAAACTCGATACAAATAACGAGTTATATTAATAATTCAGTCAAAAATATTGCCATTATTATCCTTATGGGGATTCCATAAGGAATAGAAGGAATAGCCAACACCCCAGAAGACAAGCTCAGGATCAAAACAAGATCTTGACAGATTTGAACAATGGGCCCTATCCAACAACATGAAATTTAATGTGGAGAAAACCATGGTTTTTCACCTAGGAAGGAAAAAAGATAAAAGTACAGATTAGGTGAAACCTGGTTCAAAAACAGGTTGGAGGGATTTGGAGTTCTAGTGGACGATCACTTAAAAATGAGGTAGCAGTGTGCAGTGGCAGCCAAAAAAGTTAATACAATCTTTGAGGCATAGAATCAAAATCACATGAAATATTAGTAGCTTTATAAAGCCTTAGTAATACCACACTTGGAATATTGCATCCAATTTTGGTCACCAAAAAAAGATGTTGAGACTTTGGAAAAGTGCAAAGAAGAGCAACTAAGATAATTAACGGCCTGGAGACAAAAACATATGAAGAATTGTTACAAGAATTTGGTATGGTTACTTTAGAGAAAAGAAGGACTGGGGGGACATGATAGCAGTATTCCAGTATTTGAGGGGCTGCCACAAAGAGGAGAAGGTGAACTTATTTTCTAAAGCACAAGAAGGCAAGACAAAAACAAGGATGAAAACTAAGAAAAGAAGCAACCTGGAATTAAGGCGAAACTTCCTATTGTGTTAATTAACAGTCCACACTGTTAATTGTGTGGACAATTAACCAATGGAACAGCTTGCCTTCAGAAGTTGTAAGTGCTTTATCACTCGAGGTTTTTAAGAAAAGAGTGGACAGCCATCTATCTGAAATGGTATAGAGTCTCCTGCTTGAACAGGGGGTTGGACTAGAAGACCTCCAAGGTCCCTTCAGCTCTATCCTGATTGATTGAAGGCCTCCCTCCCTCCATCCCTTCTCCCTCCCCTCTTTTCATTTCAGGCAAAAAAAATCATAAAAATACTTTAAGTTGTTTATATAAATGGAAAGAGACAAAAGATACAGCATTATTTTATCACCTCTTTGACCATATAACTAAAATATATAACTATTTAAGCAATTAATGTATCAACATTTCTCTCTGAGCAAAGTTGAATCGCTTTCATTCATGTTGGTTGGATAACTACAATGAGTTTATACAATTAATTTGATCAGAAGTCTTTCCTACTTTCTCTTTATATATAGCTTACATCATTCTCCAGATATAATGGGCTATGAGAATAATCTTGAGAGACAGGAGGGAAAGTCATGGCCTACATAATAATCCAAAAAGAGAAATCTGAGTCCAAAGAAGGAGTGAGGTTGAAGAAAATATCTCAGAATTGAACCTTTCTAGTTGTCTGGAAGGTCAAGGAAGGGAAGAGGATAAATGTTTCAGACTTACAAAATTGTGTTACAGTGGTGGGTTGCAGGCGGTTTGCCCCAGTACGGGTTGCCAGTGGTGGGTTTCAATTTTTTAGAACCTCTTCTGTAGGTGTGGCCTGCTTTCTGGGAGTGGCTTGCCGGCCATGTGACTGGGTGGGAGTGGCTTGCCAGCCATGTGATTGAGTTGGAGTGGCTTGGCAGTCATGTGACTAATTTTAGCATAAAAGTAGTGTTAATATTCTTGGTTTTGGTTTCCTGATCTGGAGTACCTTAAAATGTTAGCATTAAATGTAATTAACTGGGAATTTAGGGACTGCTTTTACACTGGTTAGAAATGCAATCAGCATGAAGAACATACAGTATATAAAGCGGTGGTTTGGGTTATCATCTTACTGAGCCCATTGTGATAAATATGAAATTTCAGATCTTCACTAAATGAAAAGATGCTTGAACTTTCCCACTTTCTATAATATTGTATCTTGAATATCACAGCTATAGATTGCCATTCCCTCAGGTAATTTTTCATCTTCACTCTGAAAATTTAGAATGGTTTTTATCTAGGCATGTGTATGTAGTAGAACCACTGGCTGAAGGGGAGGGGGTCTCTCAAGTGGGAGTAAAGAGACATTCCAAGTTAAAGACTGTTTTGAGGAGGAAATATCTGAAGTCAAACTCTTAGGGCTCTATCTGTTGTTTCCCAAACGAAGGCAGACAGTCTGACAAGTAATTGTAATATATATGATCAACAATAAAATATGTTCTTGGACTTAATTCTGGTTGCTTGAGTCTGACAAGTTAGATATCATTTCAATTGTCTTTATCTTTAACTTTGGTTACTGTTTTTCTCTAGAAAGTCTTACTTCTCTCTAAGTGATGTGGATTTGTCATTGCTGAATTTAAATAATAACCTTCTCAAGGCTATTTCGTTTCAAAAGTCTAGCAACACATGGCATATAGCATTAAAATGTATTATTTGTGCTAGCACAATTAACAATTTAATACAAGTTTCAATTAGAAAAGTCTGTAAGAAACAGATATTTAATTTCAGCTGGTTTCTCTTTGTCTGCTAATATGTCATACCAGACCAGTAATAAAACACCGCAGCAGTTTACAGAATTATACAAAATTATAAATTTTTTAATTCAAGCTCATTCAGTAATTTTAATGGTAAATATAATCAGATATAAAGAGGACACCACATTGAAGAAGAATAAATAACAGTATTATTTATTTTGTTATAGGCTTCTGGCTATTTTTTTTATTCCATCAATTTCTAAAAAATCTAAATTTCTTATGCAATGCAAATACAATTCAATACCAAATTAAGAACATATAAATTAAATAAAATGGAAGCAAATGTATGGATGTCTATCAATGTGTGTGTGTGTGTGTGTGTGTGTTATGTATCTAAGGATAGGATAGGATGAAATACTATAAGGTAAAGTAAAATGATAAGGTAAGGTAAAGTAAAGTAAGATAAGATAACCTTTATTGTCACTTTTTTCTGTAATCACACTGGCACACATTAAAAACTGAAATGCTGATGTCTGCTCTGAAAATAAATATATAACCATAAACATACATGCCAGTGACGTGCGGTGAGGTTTATGGCTGGTGAGGCAGTCTTCTCCCCCGACATCCCACTGTCTAAAGCGTTTTCTTTCTTTCACCCGCCTGAGTTCTGACAGGCGGGCAAAAGAAAGCGCCAGCCCGCTGCTGGCTTTCTTTTGCCCGCGTCTATGTCGGACATAGTGGCGGGCAAAAGAAAGCCAGCGGCGGGCTGCCGCTTTGTTTCTTTTGCCCAGAGGATGCAGCCCGCCTGAGCTGCCTGCATCTGGGCAAAAGAAACAAAGCAGCAGCCTGCTGCTGGATTTCTTTTGTCCACCGCTATGCTGGACATAGCAGCGGGCTTTCTTTTGTCTGCCTTCATGTCAGACATAGCGGCGGGCAAAAGAAAGCCAGTGGCAGGCTGGCACTTTCTTTCTTTTGCCCAGAGGCTGCAGCCCTGAGCTGCCCGCCTCTGGGCAAAAGAAACAAAGCACCAGCCCGCCAGCAGAGGCGGGTAAAAGACCCGCCTCTGCTGGCGGGCTGCCCGGGACACAGAGAAAGAAAGCTGGCGGGCTGCCCTCCCTGCCTCTCCGACTCCTACCCCCTTCCCTCTCTTCACTTTCAAACAAACTCTCTCTCAAATTGACTGCACTTCACTGGTCTTGGATATCAGGAGAAGCAGAGGAGGCAGAGCCTCCCCACTGTCATCATGAAACAAAAAAAAATGTGAAAGGAAAAAGGCTGAGGTAGTTGCTGCCAGAGTCACAGTGGATGACTCTGCTTAGTGCTTAACTGTTTAAAAAAGCCTCTAAAAAGTGCCCTCTACAGAAGGAGGCGGGAGAACCACGTGCCTCATTTAGTCTGACTTTATGAGTTAAGCAAGGGTTAAAAGCCGAAAAATTCCTTATGTAGATGAGGCACGTGGTTCTCTTGCCTCCTCCTGTAGAGGGCGTTTTTAAGAGGCTTTTTTTAAACAGTTAAGCAGAGTCATCCATTGGGGACTCTGGCAGCAGCTAGCCCAGCCTGACCTCAGCAGCTCTTGCCTTTTTCCTTTTACATTTTTACATTTTCATGATGGCAGGCAAGAGCAGAGTTGAAATATTCTGTGAAATAGCTGGAAAAGGTATGTGGGTCAGAGGGAGGGGGAGGAATTCAAAATTAATGTAATTTGTAAGTAATTGTAAGTAATTTGTGTGTGTGTGTTTGTGTGTGTGCACGTGTGTTTGTTTCTTCACTCAAACAAACTCTTTCTCAATTTGAGAGAGAGTTTGTTTGAAAGTGAAGAGAGGGACGGGGGTAGGAGTTGGAGAGGCAGGGAGGGCAGCCCGCCAGCTTAGCCTTCCTATCCAAAATAGTAATACTGTTTTTATATGTCTCTTTGTGTGCATCTAGGCAGATCCTCAATGACTTGATAATGAGCATAAATGCATTATAAAATATCATGCTTCCGATTAATTTTATTTAAATGGATATCTCTTGTTTATATTTAAATAGATGTCTTGTTTATGTTATTGAAAATTAATGATTTTTTTTTTACTATGATAATTTACGTAAAATTTATCACAAATCCATTTATGTAGTTTGGTGTTGTGTGTATGTTTATGTGTATATGTGTGTTATTCATGTTTTACTGACCATGGCATTTGAATTTCCATAAAAAAGGGCATGGACACTGGCATCTTTGTATTGCTTTTTTGAAATTCTGCTTTTTTAAATATTCATAAAGAACACAAGAATGATATTGCTTTGCAGTTATGAGATGTAAGGAAATTGTATTTGCCAGAGGATATTTTGATTAATTAAAAATGCCCAATCATTGATGACTATTCTCCAGAGGGGTAACCTTTGAACGCATTTATAATTATTCTTTTCAGTTGTTGCATTAAGCTGTTTTAGCTTTCAGGATTGAATGTCCTTCAGTTCTGGATCCTCTATCGCTTTCTCCCATGAGATATTTTCTGGAAATCATGCTTTGATTTCCATCAGTAGTTTATGTCATATTGCCTGCAGATATTTTTCAGTTAACACAGAATTTCTAAAAGAAGTCTTGGACAACTTCTTTACCTTTAAGGTTTCCTTCCATTTTGCAGACTTGCTCATAAAGATTGTTCAGATCCTTCAAAATATATTTCTGACTTTCTAACGCATCACTATCTTTTTTCCAGGATCATGTAGCTATTTCATAGCTGTTCTTGGTTGCTTCTGGGATGCATGTGCACTTAGTATAACTTTCCTTTTTTGGGGAATGGGAAGTTTTTTTCTACAGTGAAGCAAAATGAAGTGACTTTCCTTTCATATGAACACATTGAGCAGTTTTATGAAACAGCCACTTGCATTTTGTATATGTTGTCATTTATTTGCCCATCGTAATTACTTTTCAGGAAAGAAAAAGAGAATCAAGAGGCCACAATACATGTTATTATAATATGTTATTTTATGTTATGTTACATTACGTTATTGAATTATAAACATTTAAGTGAATAAAAAATTGAAGGAAATGAACTCTATAATACGCGGTATAATCCAGAAACCTAAGAAGAATGTCAAACAGGATGCCTGGATTTTAACTATTTGTTCAGATATATGTGTTTGTTTGAGTGTGTGTCTTTGTGTGTATGTTTAGTTTAGGTTAGGTCCTTGTATAACTGACGGAGAAAGGAATCTTTCAAACCTTGTAATATCTATCGTGTCTTCATTCACAAACGGATGAAAAAATATTTTTACAATTATTTCTTTTTTAAATTCAAGGTCTTGGCCTTATATTTTGAAAGAAAATGAAGATTTACAAACACCAATGTTATAAAATTAAAAGTAACATAGAATACCTGATCTGAAGGAAAAATAACATAGCAATTTTCCATATCTTATAAATGATTGTTGCATTATGCTGAGCCAGATAGTCTTTTTTTTTTTTTGTAAATGTGTTTTTTATTTTCCATTTTCATTTCATACAGTCACATATATACTGTGCATAACCGGGGCCATATAACATTAAACAATAAACACAGCCATTCCTCTTGTTAACAATACCCCCCAAAATAGAAACCCAATGTACCTCTTGGACCCTCCATGCACCCTTTCTTTCGCCCCCCTCCAACATTCCATCTTCCCTCCAACATTCTCCTCTACCCTACTTCCCCTCCCCCTCTACCACTCCTCTCTCCCAGTACACTCCCTCCCTTCCTTCTCACCCTCCCTCCCATCCTCTCTCCCACCCTCTCTACCCCTCTTTCTTCTATCCCTCTACTCCTCCCTTCGGTGTATTTCTACTATCTATTAATATATTCAACTTGTCCTATTTTTACAGTGAAATTAAAGAGCAACAGTATACAAGTGCAGTCGCGTTACTTTAAAATCTAACACATACTATATATCCCCCCTCCCCCCACCCCCCTAACACCCCACCTCCCTTCCCCCCCCCGACTTCCCAGAGCCCGTACACGGTATAGGTTTTTAACAAATACAGTCTAAAATATATTAAGACAAAGGAAATAAAAAAAGAAGTTAATAACATCTCTGCATTAGACTCAGCTTCTTCCTGTTGCACTAACTTTAAGCAGTTTAGATTATTCCTAATCTTAAGCATAGGCTATCTGTAATTTCTTAGTCCCGTATTTGTTTTGTATATAGTCAATCCATTTTTTCCAGTCTCGTTTATATCTCTCATTTGAATGGTCTTTAAGATATGCCAATATTTTAGCCATTTCGGCTAGGTTTGTAACTTTCAATGTCCATTCTTGAGTTGTAGGCAAGTCTTCCTTCTTCCAGTATTGCGCCACCAACAGTCTTGCTGCCGTTATTAAGTGCAGAACCAAATTAGTCTCTACCGCTGTAAATTCAGTACATATACCTAGTAAAAATAACTGAGGAGTAAACTTTATCCTTCTTTTAAAAATATTTTGCATAATCCACCACATTTTTATCCAAAATGCCTTAACCTTTTGACAAGTCCACCATATATGAAAATATGTAGCATCGAGAGAACCACATCTCCAACATTTAGGCTGTACATTCGGGTACATAGAAGCCAGCTTTTTAGGATCTAAATGCCATCTATAGAACATCTTATAAAAATTTTCTCTCAGGTTTTGTGCTTGTGTGAATTTCACATTTCTTACCCATATTCTTTCCCATGTGTCCAACATTATTGGTTCTTCAATATTTTGAGCCCACTTTATCATACAATCTTTAACTAGTTCTGTTTCTGAATCCATCTGTATTAGTATATTATATATCCTCTTTATATGCATTAAACTTTGATCTCTTATTTGTTTAAACAAATTATCCTCAACTTGGATAAAACCAATTTTTTGGTCTATTTTCCACCTGGCCTGTAATTGGCCATACTGGAACCATGTTTGAACTACCTTCTCCTCTTTCAATACCTCTAAAGATTTTAGTTGTAGAACCCCCACTTTCCAAAGTGAGAAGTTGTCTGTAGGTGGTTCTATCCTGTTTTTGTGCTATATTCATATTTTCAATTGCATGTCTAGGAATTGCCCACATGGGTAACTTGTCATTTAGTTTATATTGATATTTTTTCCAAACCCGCAGTAAAGCATTTCTTAAGCTTTGACTTTTAAAATTCTTATCCAATTTTTTGTTGAATAACAAGTAAACATGCCAACCATATACCAGATCGTGTCCCTCGATATTCAGTATTCTATCGTTGGTTAAATGGGTCCAATCACTAATTGCGGATAGCACCACTGCATCATAATATAATTTTAGGTTAGGTAATTTCAAACCTTCTCTCTCACGTACATCTTGCATTATTTTCATCTTTACCCTCGGCTTCTTTCCTGCCCATACAAATTTATTGATACCCTTCTGCCATTCTAAAAGATTCACATCTTTTTTAAGTATAGGTAACATTTGAAAAAGAAATAGAAATTTTGGTAAGATGTTCATTTTCACTGCCGCTATCCTACCCAGCAAGGATAAGTGCAATTTCTCCCATTTTTTCATCTCTGTCTGGCTGAGCCAGATAGTCTTACATCAATGTTTTTTCCTCTCAAGGTCGGATCTCTGTTGGATATGCAAAAATAACACTTGTCTTACATAAGGGCTTTACATTTACAAAGTGATGGGTAAACCATAACTAATCCCTATAATGCTTCAGTGAAACAAGTACATTTTTTTAGCAGTTGGTATCCATTCATTCTTCATTGAAATACTCATTAATAAGAAACTGTTTTTGTAGAAACATTGGATACTAATAAGCTTCCTTCAGGAATTCAAAACTAGCATATTTTCTAGAGAATTACTGTTGTTATGGGACTTGCTTTCTTCTCCTTATGGACAGCATCACATTTGATTAAAGATGATAAATAATCAAGTACAAATGATTTTAAATGTTCTCCTGGCAAAACATTCTCATGTCTGCTTTTGATGAAAGAATTGCTCACTATTTCTTATTGCTTTTATCACATATGCAATCAATTTCAGGGCTCAAAGCAAGTGGCTTGTATTGAGAAATATTGGCACAGGTGTCTCACAGGGGCAAGTATTGCTATGACAACTTTAGCATTTGTTGCACCACTTTCTCAGCAAGATTTTATATGTATCTAATTGACAGCTTGAAACTTTAGGCCAACAAATATATTATCACCATGTTTCCTGCTATCATATCTTATTCTCTGCTGGGGATAATTAAATAACCATTTAATAACATGACATGAACATCATAGCACAGCCTTCCATCTTGCTTCCCACTCCTTCACTAGTCATCTTCAATCAATCTAGTCCATATATTAGATCTGATCCCCAAAATAGTAAGTGGCTATTATGACAAGGAGTGACTAATAGCTATGAATACCTCTAATAATGTTGTCAGAGTATCACAACTGGGACTGATGCTTATATGTTGGAATTAACAGCTACTTTTTAGGACCAATCCTGGCAGCAGCAGTTCCTGGTACCATCTTCCTAAGTCTGTGATAATGTTTCTATCCATCTACAACACTATACATCACTTTTCACATCTCTATCATAACTCCTCACCCTCACTTTTGTTTTCACTGCAATAAAACACCCCACCATTTTTACAACTTTGTGGAATGAATTTAGGCCTTTGAAAATATTGCCTCCAACATCTATTGCAAAGTTCTTTTTAATGTTTGGGTAACCAAAGAATGCATGAGATTCCATCTATTGTTTTCCATTTCTTCTTCTTTTGCTGTTTACATTATTCTACCTGTTTATCTCTTTATTTGAGCAGACACCTGGAAGACTTTTTCTCTTCCGTTTAATATAGAGTTGTATTAGAAACATGCATTCTTCAAGCTGATAGGAAAATACGAATACAGGAAATACAGATATTGAAACAAAGTTTAAAAATAAACAAAAAATCATAAGAAAAAACTTTTGATCGCTCATTGTCTCTTCCCTTCCATTGTTCTTAGCCACTAAAGTACTGTTCTTAAAATCCATATTCAGATTTATGAATGTGATTGTTAAATATTAGTTGAAATCAATCTTAAATGAATCCTTTTCATTAAATACAATTAACAGAACTTGTGAATTCTAAGGTGCCAAAGAATTTTTTCCACTTCAGTATTGCCTATCATGGTTACTTAGCAATTGATTTCTGAGCAATATGTAAAGACAATTATAACATACACAAGAATATTTTACCAAAATGTTTATTTTATGAATGACTAAGTGTAAGTGTACAGATCAATTAGCCTAACATCAATACCTGGAAAAAATAATGAAAAAACAGATCTGTGAACATCTAGAAATGAATAAAGTAATAAATTATAGCCAGCACAGGCTTGTTAAAAACAAATCATGTCAAACCAATGTTATTTCATTCTTTGACAAAGTGACTAAATTAGTAGATCAGCAAAATGCTGTGGACATAGTATACTTAAACTTCGGCAAGACATTTGACAAAGTAGACTACAACCTATTTCTTGGTAAACTAGAAAAATGTGGGATAGACAACAGCATCACCAGATGGATTTGTAACTGACTGACAAACTGTGCTCAATGAGCATCCTTAATGTTACTATGTCTCCATGGAGGGAAGTAAGCAGTGGGGTACCATAAAGTTCTGCCTTAGGGCCAATGCTCTTCAATAACTTCATAAATGACTTAGATGAGGAAATAGAAAGGGAATCATCAAATTTGCTGATGACATTAAGCTGGCAGGACTAGCAAACACCCCAGAAAACAAGCTCAGGATTAAAAAAGATCTTGGCAGACTTGAACAATGGGCCCTTTCCAACAAGATGAAATGTAATGAGGAAAAACCAAAGACACAAGTACTGGCTCAAAAATAATAACTGTGAGAGGGATCTTGAAGTCCTAGTGGACAATCACTTAAACATGAAGCAGCAGTGTGAGGCAGCAGCCAAGATACAATCCTTGGATGTATAAACAGAGCTATAGGATCAAAATTAAGTGAAGTATTTATAAAACCTTAGTAAGGCCACACCTGGAATACTGCATCCAGTTTGGATCACCATATTACAAAAAAGATGTTGAGACTTTGGAAAAAGTGCAAAGAAGAGCAACTGATTAAAGGCCTGGAGATTAAAACATATGAATTGTTTGTTGCAGGAATTGAGTTTGGCTAGTTTAGAGAAAAGAAGGACTAGGAATGACATGATAGCAATATTCCAGTATTTGAGGAGCTGCCCCAAAGAAGAGGGGGTCAATTTGTTTTCCAAAGCACCAGGCAAGAGAAGAAACAATGCTTCTCTAATGAAGGAGAGAAGCATCCTGAAATTAAGGAGAAACTTCCCAATAGTGAGGTGGAACAGCTTGCCTTCAGAAGTTGTAGGGCTTTCATCACTGGAGTTTTCTAAGAAAAGACTGGGCAGCCACATATCTCAAATGATATAGGGTTTCCTGCTTGAGCAAGGGGTTGTACTTGAAGTTCTCCAAGGTCCCTTACAACTCTATTTTGATTGAGTATATCAAAGTAGTTTGGTTGTGGCACCACATTTTTCTGTTTTTATCTTCATTTTACATTATATATTGTTGTTTGTCACACACTCAGCAAGATATTCAGACTAGATTTGGTGTTTTTGTCTACATATCCAATCCTTTCCAAGGACCTGGGATAGGCAAATTTGTATGTTTGAAGGTGTAACAGATATCGTAGCAGGATGTAAGCTGTTCCGAGTATTGTTATTATTGTTACTTTTATTATTGTGCATATTATTTTCATTACCTTATGACTAGTCCTTATTCAGAATCCAAGTTTTAAGATAATGGCCCTATAAGAATTTTAAATAAATGAACAAATAAACAAAAACTACTTCAGTGATTTTATAGTGGTTTAGAATCTCTATGCAATCAAAATTCCTGAATGTCATATGTTATAACTAATTCAGTTACTTCTACAATAACAAGCATTGATATATACATTCTTTACTGACCAATTTGGAGAAAAGTGGCAGTTGTATCACTCAGGATGTGATGTATAAATCAATATCTTATAAATACTTATCCAACATAAGTAGATCTTTAGCATCCACATCCACAGCCTGGGGGGAAATTCTATCTCTGGTGAAAGAGCATTAATTTAGGAAGATACTTGAATGCTCGTTTTCCAATGATCACTTCCTACCCATAAATCTAAACATTAGAACCACACTCCTGAAAGAGACTTATTTACTTTCTATCTTGCTGTCTTGAAGCTTAAAAAGCTCTTTAATATGCACATATCATTCCTGCTGACTTCTAAGCTGTTTGTTGCAATGAGGAGACAGGTTCAGTGTCATTTGCAGCTCCCTGGGGGGTATTCTAAGTCACTCGAAACTGAAATAATTTGTTTGGTTTTATTTTCAGTTGCTTTCTCAGATAAAAAAGGGGGAGGCACTCCCCCAGACATCCCAAAGACCTGCTATGCTACCTCATAGTGAGGAGGTGGGAAAGGATATTCTGGGATGAATGAGAAAGTAACATTAAGTCTTACATATCACCCCTTAGCAGTTTATAGCACTCTCATGGCAGTATGCAATAGAAGCATTATTTCCATTATTTCCACTCAAAAAATCTGGGTTCTCATTTTACTGACCTCAGAAGGATGGAAGACTGAGTCAACCTTGACCCCTTTCAGGATCAAGCTTGAGGAGTTTGCCTGCAATATTGCATTTTAACCACTGTACCACCTGTAAACAATGTGACATGAGTAAACAATGCCAGGAAGGTACACTAAGAATATATCATCCTAAAGGATCATTCAAGGTGTGAAGGTCATCCCAGCTACCTGGCTAAAACAAGCAGGCAATTACATTGGGCAGTAACAATATAGGAAGATCTTGAAGGTGGACAATCACTTTAATCACAATGCAAAGCATCATTTCATACTGCATGAATAATCAATTCCTGTATTTTAGCAAGAAAATCACATAGATAGAAAGTATTAAATGACCCACAATATAGTTGTATAATGGGCCCTCCCATGATTCATATTAATATATTATATGGGACTAACTTGTGCTAACTGTGGATGGAAGCAACTATTGCAAATATCACTATTGTTAGACAATTGTTTGTCTTGTTTTGTTCCCAAGCTCAATGAGAAGCTAGCTATATCCATCAACTTACACATGATAGTTGTACCCATCAATACATCTCCTGTGGTTCTTGATGCCAACTAAAACAAATCCAGATTAAACCCAAAAGTTAACAGCTATCAGTTCTTGTCATTGGTCAAGCAAAGTCATAATTTAATAGATAGAAATAAATACTTCCAAGTTCAGATAAATATTATGTGATTGTTGTTTAATGTATTGTTTCTTACATAGTGCTGCATATAAGGCATATAAATTCATCTATCTGGTGGGTCCAGAATAAGCCAAGCAGGCTGTTAAGAACAAGACAGTCCATTCTAGTATTGGTGATTATAACCACTTGTCAAAAGGATCCATAAAAGGGAAGCTTTCAAAAGTTAAAAGCATCATCATATCAATTTTATGCAAGTTCTGCCCCTTTGAATATCATTTGCTACATACATTCAAAGGGGAAGACCTTGCTTTGCAATAGCACAACACTACTTTTTATTATTTTAACAATAGCATTGTGTCCTGCAGACACCTCTGCCATGTTAATCAAATTGATCCCAGTGGATGATGCATTGAAACTTTGCAAAACCAATTGGTTATAACATTTTGCACTTTTTTTTTGCAGACTTGTCTATGCAGAAAGATTGTGACGTATTAGCTTGGGATTTCCTTTTTTGTTTGAGGAATTAGGAGAGCTTCAAAATTTGAAATATACAACAGTGAATATTTTCTATCTGTTTAGTAAATAACAAATTATTTTAAAGTTGTGAACATAAACATAAAAAATCAGCAATGTTTTGAGAAAACATTTATTTTAAATCCATAGTTAACTGTTATGCTTTTTGGTTGTCAACATTAGAAACCAAAAGATAAACTGCAGTATTATTTTATAAAGCAAATGAGTGCCTTGCACTGATAATGATGGACTTTTGATATTAAGATCATAGTGTATGATATTATTTTCTTCATAATGTTTTAAGTTGGGGTCTAACTTTTTATGACTGGAAAGTGCACTATATGCTGGAATAATTCAGCTGGTTGCTCCCTATTACCTATTTTGGAGCTAGGTAGAAGCTCTCTTTTTTTCTGTAATGGGCCAACCTTCTGTAATGGTCAGTTTGACACCCCTCGTGTAGAGAGCTAAAGCTTCCAATAAATCGTTTTACTCTTGAACTGCCTGAATCTCCTGGTTTCCCCAGTGCTTGATAACAGAGCAGTGTTTTTCAATCTCAGTTACTTTAAAATATGTGGGTCTCTATTCCTAAACTTGCATTGATCCCAAAACTCAGCATTGAAGTCCGCACACCTTAAAGTGACTGAGATTGAAACACTGGGATAGACCTTTGATGCAATAAAATGATATATAAATTGCAGGCAATCCTGGAACCCTTCTTTAAGCCATTGGTCATGTTGTTGTTTTTTTCTTTTTAAGATATAATACAGGAAAAAATATTGAAGGGACTCAGTAGGGATCCCTGGTGTGACGCCATACTTCGATGATGTCCTGATTGCCGCCCCGGACCAATCAGGACTCATCTCCACCCTACGGGCCGTCCTTTCCCGATTCCAGGCCTCTGGCTTGCGCCTCAAGTGCTCCAAGTGCTGCCTCGGGGTTCCCGCAGTCGACTTCCTCGGGTTCCGTGTGGATGCCCAAGGCATCCACCCATCTCCTGCTAAAATAGAGGCCATCACGAACGCGCCCACCCCCTCTAACAAGGCGGAGTTCCAAGCCTCCTTGGGGTTCTTAAACTTCTACGCCGCCTTCATCCCCCTAAGGCTTCAGTGGCAGAGCCCCTGCATTGCCTCTTAGATTCCTCCGCCCCCTGGACCTGGACTAGCTGTGAGGCGCATGCGCTCGTGGCTGTCAAACACCTTCTGACAGCTGTTCCCGTACTTGCCCAGTACGATGAGCGCTTGGCCCTCCTCCTCGCCTGCGATGCCTCCCTCTACGGCGTGGGTGCTGTCTTGAGCCACTCCTTCCCGGATGGCTCCGAGGCACCCATCGCCTTCTACTCGCGCACCTTGTCCAGGGCTGAACGTAATTACAGCCACCTGGACAAGGAAGTGCTGGCAGCTGTAGCTGGAGTCAAGAGATTCCACCATTACCTCTACGGCCGCCCCTTCACTCTCCTTTTTATTTTATTTTATTTTTTTATTTTTTTTACCAATATATCAGTGTGTGAACAGTGTGGCACCTGGGTGTCTTACATTTTAGTACAAATAAAATAATATTCTTCATATTTACCACAGTTGACAATCTTATATAGTTTTGATAATAGTACATATATTTTGTTAAATTATAGTCTTACATTATTTGATTATTCAATATTTCAATGTTATTTTTACGCCAATTACCATATACTAAAAGTCACTCCTTTTACTACAAATAAAATATTTGTCATATTTGTTGTATTTAACAGATTTATATAGTTCTAATAGTAATGCACATATTTATGTTGTTATAATCTTCCATTGTTTAATTATTCAATATTTCAGTATGTTATTTTTATGCCAATCACCATATTGTTCAAACATTCTCAATACTATCATCGTTCAAATTCTAATTTCCCGTTATTACTACTTCACCTTATTATATGAAATGTGTATTTCACTAACCGCCCTCTCTCTAATTTCCATCACCTTTCTAATTTTTAATTATGCCAATGTTATATTTAAAAATATTTCCTTTCTATCCACATATAAAATAATATTCATCATATTTACATTTAACAAACTTATAGAGTTCTAATAGTAATACATATATTTGCCATGTTGTTCTGCATTTATAGTATAGCAAAGATCAGAATCATCATCAATCAACATGGTTTGCATGATTCTGATCTTTACTATACTATACATGGAGACGCAACCTGGCATTTGAAGATCTTTTCCAAATCCTTTTATGGCTGCTCTATTGAGCATTCGTCTGCAGCATTATTTCATAACTGCTTGTTCTTTTACTGTGGATTAGTTGATCGTTAACGGCAGAAACTATCCACCACTTCAATAATTTTATTATCAATTCTAAGGCTGGTTGTTATTTTTTTTTACCTGTTGTCATCAGTTTGGCATTCTTTCTATTTTATTTCCCCCTCATTTCTGCTCTTTGATTTTTAGTACTAGAGCTTGTAAATCCTTTGTCTTTTTCATTATCAAGGTAGCATCACCAGCACAGCCCAGGTTACTGATGTTTCTTCCTCCCATTTTAAACCACACTCATCTTCGAGTCCAGTTTTCCTTAATATAGGCTCCACATATGCTGTAAATTGAATAAATAAGGGGGAAGTGTGCAATCTTTTCACATTCCATTGCCAAGCTGGAATCAGTCTTTTTTCACTGTGTTCTCTATCCATACTTTGACTTCTTGGATTGCATAAAAGTTTCTCATGAGGACAATGAGTTTTTTCTAGGATTCCCTTTTTTCTGAGCATTTTCTGTAGCTTGACGTGATCAACAAAATCAAAAACTTTTCTATAATCAATGAAGTTCATACTGACTTCTTTTTGGTATTCTTTTACTTTCTCAAATATCTAACCTGCATCAGCCATAACGTCTTGTGTTCCTCAGCCTTTTCTAAAGCCATCTTGAACATCTGGCATTTTTTTTTCCACATAAGGCTCTAATCTGTATTGGATTATCTTAAACATTATTTTACTATCATGTGAAATTAAAGATACTGTACAATAGTTTGCATACACAGTTAAGTCTCCTTGTTTTGGCATTGGAATGGTTGGCCATGGTGTTGTTCTCCAGATTTCCTGGTGTAACTTGGTTAGAACTTTGGTTAGAATTTTGATCTTCTGTTGCTTATCTATTTTGATGTATATTTCATCGGGTTCTGTAGCCTTCCAACTTGCTAGTGATCAAGTGCTGATCAAACTTCATCTTCTACAATAATAATAGCACTTAGACTTATATACTGCTTCACAGTGCTTTACAGCCCTCTCTGAGTAGTTTACAGAGTCAGCATATTGCCCCCCAAAATCTGGGTCCTCATTTTATCCACCTCGGAAGGGTGGAAGACTGAGTCAATCTTGAGCCGGTGAGACTCGAACTGCTGAACTGGTGCATTCTAACCACTGTGCCACCACAGCTCCTAGTTCTAACACATCGTATCTAACCTAGTATATATCCCTCCCTCCCCCCACCCTCCCCCCCAACACCCCACCTCCCTCCCCCCCAACACCCCACCTCCCTCCCCCCCCCGACTTCCCAGTATAGATTTTTAACAAACACAGTCTAAAATATATTGAGAAAAAAGAAATTTAAAAAAGGGTTAATAACATCTCTACATTGATCTTAGCTTCTTGCTACGCTAACTTTGAACAGTTTAAATCATTCCTGATCTTAAGCATAGGCTATCTGGAATTTCTTAGTCCCATATTTGTTTTGTATATAGTCAATCCATTTTTTCCAGTCTTGTTTATATCTCTCATTTGAATCATCTTTAAGATATGCCGATATTTTAGCCATCTCGGCTAAATTTGTAACTTTCAATGTCCATTCTTGAGTTGTAGGCAAGTCTTCCTTCTTCCAGTATTGCGCCACCAACAGTCTTGCTGCCGTTATTAAGTGCAGAACCAAATTAGTCTCTACCGCTGTAAATTCAGTACATATACCTAGTAAAAATAACTGAGGAGTAAACTTTATCCTTCTTTTAAAAATATTTTGCATAATCCACCATATTTTTATCCAAAATGCCTTAACCTTTTGGCAGGTCCACCATATATGATAATATGTAGCATCGAGAGAACCACATCTCCAACATTTAGGCTGTAAATTCGGATACATAGAAGCCAGCTTTTTAGGATCTAAATACCATCTATAGAACATCTTATAAAAATTTTCTCTCAGGTTTTGAGCTTGTGTAAATTTCACATTTCTTACCCAGATTCTTTCCCATGTATCCAACATTATTGGTTCTTCAATATTTTGAGCCCACTTTATCATACAATCTTTAACTAATTCTGTTTCCGAATCCATCTGTATTAATACATTATATATCCTCTTTATATGCATTAAGCTTTGATCTCTTATTTGTTTAAACAAATTATCCTCAACTTGGATAAACCAATTTTTTGATCTATTTTCCACCTGGCCTGTAATTGCCCATACTGGAACCATGTTTGAACTATCTTCTCCTCTTTTAATATCTATAAGATTTTAGTTGTAGTACCCCCCTTTCCAAAATGAGAAGCTGTCTGTGGGTAATTCTATCCTGTTTTTGGGCTATATTCATATTTTCAATTGCGTGTCTAGGAATTGCCTACATGGGTATCTTGTCATTTAATTTATATTGGTATTTTTTCCAGACCCACAGAAAAGCATTTCTTAAAATATGACTTTTAAAATTCTTGTCCAATTTTTTATTGAATAACAGGTAAGCATGCCAACCATATACCAGATTGTGTCCCTCAATATTCAATATTCTATCATTAGTTAAATGAGTCTAATCACTAATTACAAATAGCGCCACTACATCATAATATAGTTTTAGGTTAGGTAATTTCAAACTTCCACTCTCGCGTACATCTTGCATTACTTTCATCTTTACCCTCGGCTTCTTTCCTGCCCATACAAATTTGTTGATACCCTTCTGCCATTCTAAAAGATTTGCATCTTCAAAAGAATTCAAAACAAAAGAGATAGCTTATCACATGTTTTGGTTTCACAATAGAAGAATTTTACTCCTTCATTAACTTTGCTTATTTGGAAGTTAAATGGTGATGAATCTGTTGAACGGTCTTGTTACAATGTTTACTCACTGAAACTTTTGCCAAGCCTTAAACTTCAAAATAAAAGCCTCTTTACTTAAAGCTGCATATTTAGGCAATAGAGTTTTATTAACTGCAGGCAGACAAATTTTGAAATGGCCTCAAAACCAAATATTAACTTGAAGTCGTCACCCTCTACTTCCAGGGGCACATCCTCAGTGCCTGGCACAAAGCTGCAGCCTCCGCTTCCTACGCCCCCTGCTGGGGATGTGTTAACGAAAGAATTTTTTCTGAGTAATCTAAGCGAGGCTCTTAATGCACAGACAATTAAAATGGAAGATAAATTTAGAGATAATAGAGAGGAGAGTGATAGTGATAATAGAGAATCACTTATAGAGAATCAATTATAGTGATAATAGAGAATCACTAATTACAGATAATGCAGTGGCATTATCTGTAATTAGTGATTGGATTCATTTAACCAATGATAGAATATTGAACATTGAGGGACACGATCTGGTATTTGGTTGGCATGCTTACCTGTTATTCAACAAAAAATTGGATAAGAACTTTAAAAGTCATATTTTGAGAAATGCTTTATTGCGGGTTTGGAAGAAATACCAATATAAATTAAATGACAAGATACCCATGTGGGCAATTCCTAGACATGCAATTGAAAATATGAATACAGCACAAAAACAGGACAGATTTACTTACAGACAGCTTCTTACCTCGGAAAGGGGGGTATTACAATTAAAATCTTTAGAGGTATTAAAAGAGGAGAAGGTAGTTCAAACATGGTTCCAGTATGGGCAATTACAGGCTAGGTGGAAAATAGATCAAAAAATTGGCTTTATTCAAGTTGAGGATAATCTGTTTAAACAAATAAGAGATCAAAGCTTAATGCATATAAAGAGGATATATAATGTATTAATACAGATGGATTCGGAAACAGAATTAGTTAAAGATTGTATGATAAAATGGGCTCAAAATATTGAGGAACCAATAATGTTGGATACATGGGAAAGAATTTGGGTAAGAAATGTGAAATTTACACAAGCTCAAAATCTGAGAGAAAATTTTTACAAGATGTTTTATAGATGGCATTTAGATCCTAAAAAGTTGGCTTCTATGTATCCGAATGTACAGCCTAAATGTTGGAGGTGTGGTTCTCTCGATGCTACATATTATCATATATGGTGGACCTGCCAAAAGGTTAAGGCATTTTGGATAAAAATATGGTGGGTCATGCAAAATGTTTTTAAAAAAAGGATAAAGTTTATTCCTCAGTTATTTTTACTAGGTATATGTACTGATTTTACAGTGGTAGAGACCAATTTGATTCTGCACCTGATAACTGCAGCAAGACTGTTGGTGGCGCAATATTGGAAGAAGGAAGACTTGCCTACAATCCAAGAATGGACATTGAAAGTAACAAACTTAGCTGAAATGGCTAAAATATCGGCATATCTCAAAGATCATTCAAATGAGAGATATAAACGAGACTGGAAAAAATGGATTGACTATATACAAAATAAATACGGGACTAAGAAATTCCAGTTAGCCTATGCTTAAGATCAGAAATGATTTAAACTGTTAAAAGTTAGTTCAGTAAGAAGAAGCTAAGTTCAATCTAGAATGTCATTAATTTCTTTATTTCTTTTTTTCTCAATAGATTTTAGACTGTGTTAGTTAAAAATCCATACCGTGTACGGGTTCTGGGAAGTCGGGGGGGGGGAAGGAGGAGGGGGGATGGGGGGGTGGAGGGAGGGAGGGGTACACACAACAAAAAAAATTGTATTTCAATGTCTTAATGATTGACAAATGATGACATATTTGTGTTTGTTTTTTTTTAAAGAAAAATAAAAGATTTGCATCTTTTTTAAGTATAGGTAACATTTGGAAGAGAAATAAAAATTTTGGTAAGATGTTCATTTTCACTGCCGCTATCCTACCCAGCAAAGATAAGTGCAATTTCTCCCATTTTTTCATCTCTATCTGTATACTATGCCAAAGTGGTTCATAATTATGCTTATATAGTTTCCCATTTGAAGTTAAAATATTAACTCCAAGATATTTGACTTTTTTGACTACCTCACATCCTAGCATCCCTCCTAGTTCTTCCTTTTGTTTAGTATTCATATTTGTAGCTAATATTTTGGTTTTTCCTAAATTTATTTTAAAACCAGACACTTGATCATATTGATTAGTCATATTCATTAAAACCATACTGGATTCCTGCGGTTGTTCCAATATTATAACCAAATCATCCGCAAAAGCGCGGACTCTGTATTCTTCCTGCCTAATCTTGATCCCTTTTAGACCATCCAAGCCCTGTATTTTATTCAACAATACTTCCAAAGTTATAATAAACAATAGTGGGGACAAAGGACAGCCCTGTCTTGTACCTTTTCCAATTTGAAAAGAGTCTGTTAAACTTCCATTGACTATGATTTGTGCTGTTTGCTGTTGGTATATTGCTTTAATTGACTGTAAAAAACTATTTCCTATCTGCATTTTTTGCAATATCTTCAACAGAAATTGCCAGTTAACTCGATCAAAGGCCTTCTCAGCATCCAAAAATATGAACGCAGCAGGAATTTGGTTGTTCTTTCCCAACGTGGCACGACAAAACCGCGCTCCACTAAAGCGCGCCCGATTAAACCGCGTCGCTGACGTCATCAGCAGGGCAACAACAGCGACCGTGGAGAAAAAAGGGCGCTTTAAATAGCGCTTTGAAAGCAAGCCGATTCAAGTTAAGGTAAGGGTTAGGTTTAGGTTTAGGGTTAGGGTTAGGTTTACGGTTAGGTTAAGGGTTAGGGTTAGGGTTAGGTTTAGGGTTAGGTTAAGGGTTAGGGTTAGGTTTAGGGTTAGGTTAAGGGTTAGGTTTAGGGTTAGGTTTAGGGTTAGGTTAAGGGTTAGGTTTAGGGTTAGGGTTAGGTTTAGGATTAGGTTTAGGGGGGTTAGTTTTAGGGGTTAATTTTAGCTTTAGCGTTTACAGCGTGCTTTTTTCTCCGCGCTGTTGTCGCGCTGTGATGACGTCAGCTACGCGGTTTCGTCGAGCGCACTTTAGTCGAACGCGGTTTTGTGGTGGAACCCTTTCCCAAATATTCTAATGCATTAATAATTAATCTAACATTACTTTTCATCTGTCTCCCCTTTATAAAACCTGTTTGGTCGGTGTGTATGAATTGTTGAATAACCAGCATTAACCTATTTGCTAGTATTTTAGTAAAAATTTTATAATCTACATTAAGTAATGAGATAGGTCTATAATTTTTTGGTTGGGTAGTATCTTGATCTTCTTTGGGTATCAAAGATATAAACGCTGTCTTCCAAGATGGAGGCACCTTACCTTCCGTTTGAATCTTATTAAATAATTCTCTAAGAGGTTCTACCATTTCTAACTGTAAATTTTTATAGTAAACCGCTGTCAAACCATCTGTAGCTGGTGCTTTCCCTAACTTTAATTGCTTAATTACCTGCAAATTTTCCCCCAAGGTTATTGGTTGGTTCAATTTTTGCCTGTGCTCTTCTCTAACTGAGGGTATTTTCTCTTTATCTAAATATTTGTCTATATCTAAACCATTAATTTTATCCCCTTTATACAATTCTGTAAAAAATTCCCGAAATGCATTTTGAATCTCCTCCTATTGAAACACCTCCTTCCCTCTGTAAGTCAGTTTAGATATATTTCGAGTTTTCTTTTTTTTCCTAATCTGATAAACTAACCATCTGCCAGGTTTGTTTGCGTTACAAAAAGTATTGTGTTTTGCATATAATAAACTAGTGGCTACCTGGTCAGAGATCAACATGTGAAATTGAGATTTTAATATGGTGATTTTAATATGGTGGTTCCTTAACCTTTGTATCGCCTGGATTCATTGTTAATTCCAACTCTTTCCTCTTAATTTCCTCTTCCAATTCTGTTCGTTTTAGCCCTTGTTTATATCTATGTGTTTTATTTATATTCATCAGCACTCCTCTCATATACGCTTTGCTTGCATCCCATACGAATTCCATAGGTGTACCCTTATTCATATTCAAAACAAAGTATTCAGATAACAATTTTTTACAATTGTTAATATACTTTTCATATCTAAATAAGTTTTCAATCTCCAAGACCTTCTTGCCTGCACTGCCCTTCCCAATTCCATCCAAACTGGGTTATGATCCGAAAGGACCCTAGCTGCAATCTTTGTCTTCTTCACCCTAGAAAGCAAATCATTAGTGATTAGTATAAAATCAATCCTTGAAAGGGATTGATGTCTATCAGAAAAGAAAGTGAAATAATATTCCTCTGCGTTTCTTTCTCACCAAATATCTCTCAATTCAAAGTCGTCCATCATGTCAAAAAAAGGTTTGGGTAGCTTTGCTCGCATCTTAGTATTTGGGCGAGAAGTCTTCTTATCTCTTTTAGTGTCTATCACACCATTCCAATCACCCAATAGTATACAAGACCTATAGTCCCACTGTACTAATTTAGCATGAAGATTTCTATAGAATCTGTCTTGCTGTTGATTAGGAGCATAAATTCCCAAAAGTAATGTCTTTTTCCCTTCTAAGATTAGATCTAACGCGATATATCTTCCAAAGGGATCTGCTTCAATTAATTCAGCTTTGATGTCTTTTCTTAAGTATACAACTATACCATTTTTCTTTTCCATAGCAGAAGCTACAAAATGTTGACCAAGTTTTGAATTAATCAAATATTTTTGATCAGTTGATTTGATATGAGTTTCAAATCAAACAAATTATATCATTCTTAAACTGTTTAAGATAGTGAAATATTTTCTTTCTCTTCTGTGGAGAATTCAGTCCATTGACATTCCATGTTAAAATCTTAGTTGTCATCTTTGGTTGCCTGAAGCTTTTTTAGAGCCTCCTGCATGGCCTGTTTAACCTTTGGCCTAGCTCCTCCCATGGCTTCTGAGCTTGTTGCTGTGACTCCTTGATCAATGGCCGGTGATTGTTGAGGTTGTTGCCTTTTAGCTTGTTTTTCCATTCGTCTGGTAGTCATACGGCTGGGTCTTTGTTCCATAACACCTTGCCCTTCTAGGGAGGGGAGATGGTACATCTTGTCTGGTAGTTTTGTGATTTGCTGTCTGTCTTGTCCTTCTTGTGGTCTTTCTCCAGATCCAGATGGTGCCGGGTGTCCCGCCTTCAAAATATTGTGATAAAAATCTCGAGCTTTCCATACGGAGTTGAGACGATATCTTTGCCTGTCAAATGTAAATATAATACCAAATGGTACGTCCCATCTGTACTGTATCTGACGGTTTCTGAATTCTTCCACTAAAAAAGTATAGTCTCTCCTGGCTCTTAGCATTTGAGGTGTTATTTCTTTCAAAACAGTCAAATCCTGGCCCCCAATTTGGAGCCTAGTGTTATAAGACTCTTGTAATATCATGTTTCTGAATTCTCTTGTAGTGAAATATATAACTATGTCTCAGGGGAGTTGCTTCTGTTTTGCCACCCAAGAATTAACGTGATAAGCTTTATCGATCTGCCAGTCAAATTTAGACCCCGGTCTTCCCACCAGACAATCAAAAGCTTCTGAAAGAATCTGTTTCAAGTTCTCCTGTTTATCCTCATGCAACCCCCTTACTCTTAATGCCAGCTCCATTTGCCTGTACTGTATCATAATAATTTCTTTTTCAGCGTTTTCAACTTTTTGTTGCACCACCTCAGTTTTGGATGTCAAATTTGTATTAGCTTCATTAAGATCCTCTAGACTATCTTCAATTCCAGAAACATGTTCTGTCAGTACAGTTACAAGTCCCAGCATATCATCTTTCATTTTAGCAACCCTGGTATCAATTTTATCATACAAGTCCGCCTTAAGTTCTTTTATCTCCTCTTTTATCTCCTCTTTAAAATCTCTAAAAGTTTCCAAAAAGTTCTTTTGTTAGCAAATCTCCAGTAGGGGGCATAGAGGGTGGAGGCTGCGACTTTGTGCCAGGTATTGGGGATGTACTTCTAGGAGGTGGTTTCAGACCAGGATTTAGTTTTGAGGCCATTCCAAGTTTTATCTTCAAGCAATTAATCAAACTCTACTGGCCCGCTATGCAGCTACGAAAAGAGGTATTAAATCACCCCTTTATTAGCTCCGTAGGACTTTTCAGAAGGTTTCAGAAAAAAAGCATTGTAACGAAACAGCTCAGCATATTCAACGCCATTTTAGACTTCTCTATATTAGAAATATATATTAGCAAAGTTGATTAAAAAAGTCTTGTAGAATCTTGTAGAAGTGAAACTAATTAATAAAAATCTGCTGGCCGGCTATAAGGCAGAGCAATGAATCACTCCCTTCCTTTGAAGTTTTATAGCTGTTCTTTGCAAGAAGATTAAGAAGGTGAGCGTTGTTACGGAGAATTCACCATCGCCATTTTGAAAGCTTTTTTTTTCTTTTTTAAAAAAGCCAAATTAACGAAGGAAGATCTTGTAAAAATGAAGCTAGGATTTAAATAAACAAATGAAGTTCTCAGATACGGGCTCTGCTTGCATTAAAATCAAATAGTTCAAATGTTGTTCTAAGTGGGAGGATCTTACTTTGTGCTGCAGAGAGCAGCTGGAGATTCCGGCACGGAGATGATTCTGCCTCGGCTGGCCCCCCTCTCTTCACAGACATAAAAGCTGCAAAGATCAAAAAGGCACTTTGCCAGCTGGATCTCTCTCCTTCCCTTCTTGTCTGAAGGATAAGGTACCTGTCAGATATCTAAACAGATAACGCGACCAGGAACTCGGGAGCAGCTCTGTTAAGCTGCTACCATCAGCACGGTCCCGCCCAGGAAGTCCCTTCACTCTCCTTACCGATCACAAGCCCCTCCTGGGCATCCTAGCAGGCGACCGTGCCACGCCCCCATCCTCTCCCCGTGCATGTCCCGCTGGTCTGAATTCCTTTTGGCTTATGCTTACCAGCTGCACTACCAGCCTGGCAAGCACATGGGCCACGCGGATGCCCTCAGCCGGTGCCCATTGCCCCTCCCGCTCACCGACCCTGCCCCCTCCGTGGCCTCCAGCGTCTTCCTCATAGACGACCTGGAGCTGCCACTTTCCGCCTTGGACATCGCCGCCTCCACCGCCTCCACCGCCTCTGACCCCCTCCTCTCCCGAGTTTTAGACGTCGTTCACCAGGGCTGGACAGCGGACTCTCAGGCACCTGAGTTCCAGCCGTTCCTCCGCCGCTGCACCGAACTTTCCGTCCTCCAGGGATGCCTCCTCTGGGGGTCCCGCGTAGTCATGCCGACCGCCCTCCGCCAGCTGGTGCTCCGCCGGCTCCACAAGGGTCATCCAGTCATAGTTCGCATGAAGGTCCTCGGCCGTGGCTATGTCTGGTGGCTTTCTATGGATGCCTACATCACTGGCTGGGTGCAGCGGTGCCCACCCTGCCAGGCTGTCTGACCAGCCCTGCCCTCCTCCCCACTCCACGAATGGGACACCCCTCCTCTCCCTAGAGCTGCCTCCACGCAGATTTCTTTGGCCCCATTGATGGCCGCTCCTTCCTCCTAGTCGTCGATGCCCTTTCCAAATGGGTGGAAGTCGTCCACCTCCGCTCCCTCACCGCTGCCACCACTATCCATGCCTTTGAGTGCCTTTTCGCCACCCACAGCCTCCCTGATACCTTGGTGACCGACAACGGTCCCCAATTCACATCAGCTGAATTCCGCCTCTACCTTGCCAGCCTCGGAATCTGCCACGCCCCGGTGGCTCCATACCACCCCACCAGCAATGGCATGTTGGCTCCACCAAGGAGGGCCTGGCCCGTTTGAGCCACCAGTCATGGGCAACCTGCCTGTCCACCTACCTCCGTGCCCAACACTCCACCCCCTGCGCTGCCACTGGGAAATCTCCGGCTGAGGTTCTTATGGGTCACCGCCTCCACACCACCCTGGACCGGCTGCACCCCCACTTCTCTCCCCTCTCTGCTTCCCTGGCTTCCACCCCCAGGGCTTTCCATATGGGGGAGGAGGTCTACGCCCAAAATTATTCGGGCGAGCCAAAGTGGGTTCCGGCTGTGGTTCAGGAACTAACAGGACCCTGTTCCTACAGGGTCCAACTTGGCGACGGATGAATTTGGCGGCGCCATGTAGACCAATTGAATCGGCCCCATCTCCAAGACAGCAGGGCCGCACTGCTCCGATTTCTACACCTGACCCTAGGCTCCAACCACAACTGCAAGGACCTCGGTGCGCACCTCCAGACGACCGCCCACCTCCACCTCCACCCATCGTGACCACTGCCTTGCCTACCAGTTTCGGTGCAAGGCTAGGAGCTGGGCCTCGGCCTCCGCTCCTCCTCCTGGACAGAGCTCCGCCTCCACGACGTCCTCCTCGCCGACCACACCCGAACTGAGGCGGTCCCAGCGCTTGCGCAGTCGACCAAGATACTTGGACGACTATGCATGCGCAATCCGACGGAAGGGGTGTTGTGTCCTCCTGACGCAGCCGGCGGTCAAGCCCCGCCCCGCCGTGACCTGATTGGTCCAGGTGCGGTTGGCTGCCGGTGGGAGAATTGTGCCTGTCCCATTGGCTGGCCGCCTGACAGCTATCCGTATAAATAGCTGTCAGGTGGCGCTGTCCCGTGCGCAAGTTCTGAACCTGTTACTGTTCAACACTGTTAATAAACGTTCGTTAAAATTACCTCACGCCTCGTTCCATACTTAAAAAGCAGAGCATTCAACTCCAAGAAAGAGGCATAGCTTATTTCTTTTGGCACCTGCCATTTTTACATTGCTTTGGAGAGTAATTCAGCCATCCTGTGCAAATGTTGGGTTTTTGGGGGGGAAAAGAACGCTGCATAAAAATCACCTATCTCCTTCTGCTCACATGATCATCCATTTGTACCCAAGAAGATTTTGCATTTTATCTTGAATTAATCCAACTCCATCCAAGAAAGAAAAGCTCCTTGTAAAATCTTTAGGTAAGCCTTAGTCTAACTTCTGGAGTAGCTGATTCCACTCAACGTGTCATTTCCCCAGTTATATTGTTCCACCTGAACCTGTGGAATGTCAGCCTCAGAGATATCAAGACAAGAATCAACTGTTGATCTATCACTGGCACCATCAAAAGAGCACGAAGGTAATTGTTTTAATTAAAGGTACTTGGCTGTGGCTGATTTAACAGGCAGCCTGACCCATATTTTTCTGTTGGAAATAACTGTCTGATCTCCTGCTCTGCTATGTCATTCCTGTTATTCCACTCATGATTACCAAAACCTGACCTTTGGACTTGGTGAAAAGCTTGACTTGGCTCTCTGATCTTTGGACTTAATTTGACTACTCTTCTGTAAGTTCCTGCTGAAAGCAAAACTACCCAGGGAAACTTTATTTTCAAGTGATGGTTTTGATTTATATCCTTTCCCTTTTCTCCCATTATCTGCTCAGCCTCAGGTAAATTAATATTCTCAGTTAGCAACTGTGTATGTCTGAGTTTGGACCAGAAACAAAACACAGTGATGGGTGGAGAGAAAATAAGTAAGTACCCAGCGTCTCTGTTACACAGCACCACCCAACTGGTCTTGTTTCATCTACAGGGAATCTTCAATTTATGACTAGTCATTTAGTGACTGGCTTCAGAAAGGGTGTTTTATGTTCTGTTATCTATTCTCAACTGATCAAGCACTCTAACCCTTAGAAGAAATAATAACTTCTGGCCTTTAAAAATCACAAACTACTGGAGATCTCTTTCTATTTCAATTGGTAGATTAAAATCTTTTTTTTAAAAAAAAAATCTTTGTTGCACGCGTATATTTCTTTTGAAAACTAATGAGGACCCAGACTATGGGGGCGATATGCTGACTCTGTAAACCGCTTAGAGAGGGCTGAAAGCCCCATGAAGCTGTATATAAGTCTAACTGCTATTGCTATTGCTATTACTGGCTGTAAAAAAATTCTTTAAAACCCCAATGTTACAGCCCCTGTACTTTCTGTTAATAATTGTTTGCATGGTAATTTCAGTTGTACAATTTACCTTTTAGTGAAAGCCATCTTTACTTTACAGACTAGCTTAGTAGTAAAGGACAAGAATACTTCTTCTTTGACAATTAGCTATTAGGCGGCCTATTTGCAGTTAATAATAAAATGTACACAAAAATATACACAAAAACTGTTCAAAAATATTTGCCTTGTTTTAAAAACTAGAAGTATTTAGTACAAATACTTTTAAGAAGACACAATAAATCATTTATAAGCCAATAAAATGTTTAAAATATGTAGTAGTTGTGATCATTTTATTTACTGATTGATATCTGGTGCTAACATTTTAGCTATGCCTGATAAAAATAAATATCATACAGTAAATATCCCCATAAATGTTAAGCTATTAACAATAATTTGTTTTAATTGCATGGTCATATAGTTATAGATTGACGTGTATTAAAACAGAAAAAAGCAGTATATGAACAACGGTCTATTGTATTGACCTACTGTCATTGCTTTTTTACTATATCTTTAATTTATACATACTTTTGACATAACAATGGGATTACAAACAGTTGCTATTAAAAATGATTTGGGTTTTTTTGAACTCCATCTGGGGCAACAGCATCTTTTAATGCTGCCGTTGTTTTCCCTAGTTTGAAAAGTTGCCACAGTTTGGTTAGTTTTTCTTGTGCTTCTCAGATCTGTAGCTCTGAACTGTTAAAACTCCCAAGAAGCTAGTTTATTGACAAAAATTATTTGCAACAGCTCTGAAGGAAGCCATAGTGACTTATAGAGTTTTATTGGTTTCCTGTTTTTTGAAAATTATTCATCAGTCTTAATTTCAGGCACTGTAAGCATTAATTGTGTTCTACTTTATTTCTCCATTCTTGCTTCACATATGAGAGGGAATTAAACAATTTTCATGGTCTCATTGATGAATAATGACAAAAGAAAGATGGAATAGTGAGATTCTATTGATTTAGGACTACTGCAAAAATGCTTGATCAAATGTGTCAGGTTATTCTACACTAATTCTAAACCAATTGTTATTTACTTGTTTATATTTGGCTTTTATTTAAGATGTATTTTCATATAGTATAATTGATGTAGTTTCAAGGTAAGCTCTAAAAAGCCAAATATAATGAAAAAGTATAAAAAATACTTCAGGAGTATTACTACTTTTAAGCTTTCTTCATCATTGATGAAAAATTAAAGTATGTGTGAATTTTGAGAATTTTGTCTCCTCCCAAATTTATCCCCTATCTTCTGTTTCATTTTTCATTCAGGGAAATTTAATACCAATAATATGAACTGGTTTGGAGTAAGGCTTTACTGAGTATACTTTATAAAAATAAAATAAAATAGGTTTAGAATTAGTGTAGAACCACTGAATATGCATAGTTTGGAAAATGTATGTTAAATGTATGTTTATTTGTGCAGATAGTCCTTGAGTTACAACAGTTCATTTAGTGACTATTCAAAGTTACACCAGCACTGAAAAAAGTGGTTTATGACCTTTTTCCACATGACCATTGGTGCATCCCCATGGTCATGTGATCACAATTCAGATGCTTAGCAAATGACTCATATTTATGAGTTGAAATTACCTGGGGTCATGTGATCACCATTTGCAATCTTCTGACAAGCAATGTCAATGTGAAAGTCAGATTCACTTAATAACCTTGTATCTAACTTAACTGCAGTGATTCACCTAACAACTGTGGCAAGAAAGATCATAAAATGGAGCAAAACTCACTTCATAAATATTTCACTTAGTAAGATAAATTTTGGGGCTCAATTGTGGTTCTAAGTCATAACTACCAGTATAAACTAACCTAAGATCTCCTCAATTCCATAATGAGAAAACCAAGAAAATAAAATAAAACTTGAAACAGATTAACTTTGAAAATGCTAATGAAATTTCAAATGATTACATGCAATGCTCCAGTGCTGGGATTCAGCTGGTTTGCACCAGTTCAGCAGTACCAGTAGCAAACTTTTGGTGGAGTTTAGCAAATCGACTAAATAGTCAAGGTCTGCAGGTTGAATTGTCCCATGATGCCCGTGGGACTGACTGACTGCCCTGGAAAGAGCAGCCCTTTCCCTCTGGCCCTGAGAAGGTCTCAGCAGTGGCATTTATAAGGCTTTTTGAGCAGCCCTGCCAGTGCCTCTTTCCCAGACTGCAGTTTGGTCTGTATGCCTTTTCTGAGTTGGGTTGGATAGTTCCACAAGCCAAAGCAACCGGCATAAAGAAGCCAGCTGAGAGTTGGAATGGTTTTCTGGAGCCGACAGTGCTAACCAACTTCAAGGCTAGAGAGGAAGGAGTGAAGCGGCCTCGGCTGAAGCTCTTCTAGCTGAAGAGTTTCAGCAGTTCCTGACAAAAAACTGCATCATGATCTTGACCATAACAAGTGTGCTGGTTGGAGTGGCCACAGGCACCCTGATGAGACAAATGCTACTCACCTGGGCTCAAATCACCTACTTGGCCTTTCTGGGAGAGATGCTGTTCTGTATGTTAAAGATTATCATCCTGCCCTTGTTGATATGCAGTCTGGTCTCCAGAACAGTCAGCCTGGACATTTGGTCCCTGGGCAAGCTGGGCAGCATTGTCATCACCTGCTTCTTGGTTTCCACAATGATTGCCTCAGTGCTCACTGTTGCCTTGCCCTTAATCATCAAACCTGGGGTGAGTGCCTGGAAGCTCAATAGCAAAGACGTGGGCTTGGATGGTACCATGCCCACCAATAAGGAGACTGTGGAGTCTTTTCTGGACCTGGCACAGTAAGGAATTCAGAGTGGCTTCCTGCCTGAGCTCTGTTCAAAGGTGAACTTGAAGGAATCATGGCTGAGCATGGAATCACTCCTGGCTTGCTCCTTAGCTCCATTGTGGGAGGCAAAGAAGGCTGTTGCTCTCCCTCCCTCCCTCCCTCCCTCCCCCCCTCTCTCTCTTGTAAATGCAACTTTCATAGCATTCATGTAGAATTGATGGGAGTTATGGTCCAAAATGCCTGAAGAGTACTAGAATGTTTGGCTTTTGGTGAAGATAAGATGTAGAAGGGACTTACATTGTACTTTGTCTTCTTCCTTTGCTAATGCAACTGGTTTGCTGTATGTATGTATGTATGTATGTATGTATGTATGTATGTATGTATGTGTCAGAGCTGCTTCCCTCAGTAACCAAGAAAGAAACCACTCAACTCCATTTTGCAGAATTAAGAGTACTTTTACTGGTCATGAGTAGATAGTAGCTAGGCAAAGTAAGATCTGAGGCAAAAGCGTGCGTAATCATAGATATCAATATGTGACCCAACCCCCTCCCCCTGGTAACCTCAGCCCATAGTTCTATCCGTACACCCCATAGGTGTCATGTGGGAGACATCTTCAAAAATCATCATCAGGTTGGTAACTCCGGCAACTCCTCTATCTGCAGTATGCACAGTAGATGGTGAGAACAACTCCCTTTTCACAGTCACTCCAGCACTGAACATTTTCCCCACCCAAATACCATGCCCCCCTCCCCATTTCAATGGCAGCCGAAAGCAAGCAGCAAAACAGAGGCTGACATCCAGCCCTCCATCAGGAAAGGAAATAATCCCTGTAGAAAAAGAACAGTCAAACAACAGAAAACAGGAAAAGAAAAAGGTGGAAATGTCAAAGTCCATTCAGGTCATGGCTTGTCAGGGTAGGTAGAGTAGAATTTAGGTAAAAGTCGAGGAGCCCTCACGTGGGACTTATCGACGCATTCAGCCTGGGAGGAGGGAAAATGTTTCCAGGATACTAGATACTGAATTTGATTCCTAAGTTTTCTAGAGTCCAAAATTTCTTTAATTTCAAAATGTTGCTCTCCCTCAATGAGAAGAAGGGCCGGTGGTGCAGGTAGAGGAACTCGCAAAGAGGAGGTATGTTCTGGCTTCAAAAGGTTGACATGAAACACTGGGTAAACATGGTTAAGGTACTTAGGCAGTTCCAGTCGCACCAACACAGGGTTAATAATCTTTACAATAGGAAATGGACCGACATATTTAGGACCCAATTTCTTAGACTTTTGGGTAGTTTGGAGGAATTTGGTAGACAAAAATACCCGATCTCCAACTTTGTATTCTCTTTGTTTCGCTCTCTTCTTGTCGGCCTGTTTCTTATGTGCCCGATGAGCAGCATCCAGCGCCCAGTATGCCAAAGGCCAGATTCTGCGGAGTTGGTCACTCCACTTGGAGAGGGACACGACTTGTGGTTTTTCTCATGGTACCTCTGGAATAGGTACAAAATCATGGCCAAACACTACTTTAAATGTGGTAAAACCCGTGCTGCTGTGCACCGAGTTGTTGTAGGCCACTTCAGCATGAGGTAACAACTCAACCCAATTATCTTGCTGATAATTAATGAAACATCGGAGTACTGTTCCAAAACAGAATTAGTCCTCTCACAAGCACCATTAGTTTGAGGATGGTGGGCGGAGCTTAGCCCCTGGGTGGAGCCAATCAACTTCAAAAACTCCTTCCAAAATAGGGAGGTGAATTGGACCCCCCTATCTGAGATAATACAGTCAGGTACACCATGTAGACTATATACATGCATAATGAACAATTTAGCCAAGGATTTGGCCGACGGGATTTTGGAACAAGGAACAAAATGAACCTGTTTGGAAAACAAGTCCGTAACGACACAAATCACAGTATTCCCTTGGCTTTCTGGTAATTCAACAATGAAGTCCATAGATATTTCATTCCACGAAGCCTCAGGACGGGCTACGCCTTGGAGCAGGCTCTGGGACTTCCCAGGTGGGCGTTTTGCAGCAGCACATGTGGGGCAACTGGCCACATAAGACTCAATGTCCTTCTTCAGTGAAGGCCACCAAAACTGCCTTTTAATGAGATGCAGAGTTTTCACAAATCCAAAATGTCCTACCATGCGTGAATCATGGGCCCGTTGTAGAATCAAAGTTCTGATGGTTGCAGGAACATAGACTTTAGCTCCTACCAAAGGTCGACCATCTTTTATGGTGCACTCATTTGAATGTTGTTTAAACCATTCATCGGACTCAAGGCCCTCCTTGAGTTTGGAGATGAGGTCCTTTGTGGCCTCAAAATTAGAGTTACTCTGACTTCTGGTGACCACTGGAGCAGCAAGACTCTTCGCTGGGATGACAGGGTGAACCACGCTAAGCTTTGAGCTGTTGTATTGCAGGAGTCTGGATAGAGCATCTGCCATAAAGTTCTTCCCCCCAGGGATATACTTTAAAGTGAAGTTGAACCTGTTGAAATGCTGCGCCCATCTCATCTGTTTAGGGGATAACTTTTGAGGGGTCTTTAACACCTCTAAATTCTTGGGATTAGTCCATACCTCAAAAGGGTGTTTAGCCACCTCCAGGTCATCAAAGCCCACCTGACTGCAAAAGCTTCCTTTTCCCATATGGCCCAATGTTTCTCTGTCTCAGCTTTCGAGAGGTGTAAGCGCAAGGTTGCAGTTTCCGATCAGCATTAGTTTGAAGTAATACTGCCCCAACTGCAACATCACTAGCATCTGCCTGGACCACAAATGGCGAATCCATGTCTGAGTGTTTCAAAACTGGTTCAGCCACAAAAAAGTCGCTTTAGTTTTTCAAAAGCGGCTTGACACTCCATAGTCCAATTCAATGGCTTCCCTGGTCTAGGTTTGGCCTCCCCTTTAGACTTTAGGAGGTTCGTAATAGGGAGGGCAATGCTGGCGAAAGAGGGAATAAATTGACGATAAAAGTTCGCAAATCCCAAAAACTTTGCAATTGTTTGCGGGTGCGGGAGGGCGCCCATTCAGTGACAGCTTGGACCTTTGCCAGATCCATCTCGATGCCATCATGGGAGATGCAATACCCAAGGTAGTCAATCTTCTTTTAATGAAATTCACACTTAGATAGTTTTGCATACAGTTCTGCTGCACAGAGTTTCTTGAGCACTGAGCAGACCAATTTCATGTGTTCTTCACATGTTTCCGTGTAAATAAGGATGTCATCAAGATAGACCATCACACCTTTGTACAGGTGGTCATGCAAAACTTCATTAATCAGTTGCATGAAAACAGCTGGTGCCCCCTGCAGGCCAAATGGGAGTACTCAGAGTTGAAAACAACCAAGAGGGCAGTTGAAAGCAGTTTTCCATTTGTCCCCCTCTTTAATTCTGACCCTGTAATAGGCCTCTCGCAGGTCTAATTTTGTGAAAATCTTTCATTTACCCAATTGGGCCAACATAGCCTTCATTAAAAGTAATGGGTAGAGGTTCTGAACACCGACTGCATTTAGGTTCTTGTAATTAATATAGAGATGAAAGGAGCCATCTTTCTTTTCTCTGAACAAAACTGGAGTGGCTACACGGGGTCTAGCAGGTTCAATGAATCCCCTTTGCAGATTCTTGTCAATAAACTTCCTTAGCTCATCCATTTCACGGGGGAGGGGGGGTTCATCGAATAAATCTGAAGGTTTGGAAGTTTTACCGTGGGGAGAATGTCAATGCTGCAATCAGTGGCACAGTGTGAGGGTAATTTATCAGATGATTTTTCACTGAAAACATCTTTTAGGTCCCAATACTCTCTTGGGATTTTCTCCTCCCCCTCAATTTTTTCTTGTCCCCTGGCTGCTAGGTTGGGGTCAGCATTATTTCGTTTGGGAACCCCCCTCTCCCTCAGGGGGTGTAGCAGATTGGATGCGCAACCATCCCTTTCTCCAATTGATGTGTGGGTTCCATTTACATAGCCAGGGCAAGCCTAGTATTAGAGGCCAGTCCATCCCCGGAGCCACAATAAAGCTTATTTTCTCTTGGTGAGTTCCCATCCACATGTCTATTGGCTCAGTTACAAAATGAGCAGGGCTCCCCGCAGCTATTGAGCCGTCCAACTGACAAAAAGCAATCAGGACTTTTAAAGTTTTCAGTTTCAGTCCCAATTTATCCACTACTTCGGGGCTAACAATGACCATCACCTGTCGGCTGTGACCAGGGGGGCATTTGCACAGGTTCGCCTGGTGCGCCAGTTGCGACCCTACCTGAACCGGGAGGCCCTCACAACAGTCACTCGAGCCCTTGTGACCTCTAGGCTGGAATACTGCAATGTGCTCTACATGGGTCTGCCCTTGAAGAGCATCCGGCGACTTCAGCTAGTCCAGAATGCGGCTGCGCGAGTGATTGTGGGCGCACCGCGGTTCGCCCACATAACACCAATCCTCCGCGAGCTGCGCTGGCTACCTGTTGATCTCCGGGTGCGCTTCAAGGTGCTACTTACCATCCATAAAGCCCTCCATGGTAGTGGATCTGAGTACTTGAGAGACCGCCTCCTGCCAATTACCTCCCTTCGACCAATTAGATCGCACAGATTAGGCCTCCTCCGAGTTCCATCCGCCAGTCAGTGCTGACTGGCGACTACGCGGAGGAGAGCCTTCTCAGTAGCAGCTCTGACCCTTTGGAACGATCTCCCCGTGGAGATTCGCACCCTCACCACCGTCCAGACCTTCTGCACAGCCCTTAAGATCTGGCTATCCCGCCAGGCCTGGGGATAAAGATTCTAATCTGCCCCACCCGAATGCTGAATGAAAGTTGTGTTTTATCATTTTATTTTATTTTTCACTCACGTATTGTCTTATGTTTTGTCTTGCACTTCCCCTCCCATGAATTGTAAGCCACCCTGAGTCCCCTCAGGGAAAAGGGCGGCCTATAAATAATAAATAAAATCAAAAAAATCAAAAAATCAACAATGCAACGTGTGCAACCCAAATCTAAAAGGGCCAGCATTTTATCTTGTGCTCCAGTAGAGGGCACCTTAAGTTCAACTGGGATAGTCATGGGCCCTGATCGGGAACTTACCAGATGTTTATCATCAGATTCGGTTTCACTTTCCTCCGACGAGGAGGGTGATTC
Source organism: Thamnophis elegans (assembly GCF_009769535.1). Lineage (NCBI taxonomy): Eukaryota > Metazoa > Chordata > Lepidosauria > Squamata > Natricidae > Thamnophis > Thamnophis elegans. The sequence goes on from NC_045551.1 coordinate 26,742,211, forward strand.
CTCTTCCCCTTGGGCAGGGCGGAACTATGGGTTAGGATCCACCCCTTTCATGGCAGTTTCCCTCCTCTTGCTGGGAGGTTTCTCTGGCTTTCTCTCCCCCCTGGTAGGGGGTTTTGAGGTCATCTTGGTGCAGCAGTTTGTTGCTTGGTGCCACTCCTTCCCGCAGCAGAAACAGATAAACGGTTTTGATTTGCTTGCCTTTTCACTTTCACTATCCTCCCGGTAATTATCTCTGGCTAAATCAATCTCCACATCTGCAGCCAGTTCATACCAGGGTTGCAATCTGTGCCCCCCCCTCATTTACACAGTTCTGGTATATTTCTTTGTTTAACCCATCCATGAAGCCATCCATTAATGCCTCTTCAGACCAACCCCTCATAAACACAGATAATTCATGAAATTCTTGTATATATTCAGCAACTGGCTTCTTTCCCTGGGTGAGAGTTTAAATTTAATTCTTGCTTTCCGTGAGTGGATCATCAAAGTGCTTCCTTAGGGCAGTCATAAATCTATTATAGTCTCTCAATAGGGGGGAATCAGCATTATGCAGGGCCACCATCCATGCAGCTGCCTTATTTTCCAATGCCATTGTAATTATTATTACCTTGGCCTCTTCATTTGGCAGATCATCCCTGTACATTTCCATGTAATTCTATACTTGAATGATAAAAAACCCTAGATCCTTTGATTCTCCTCCAAACTTCACACCTGGGGGGGGGACTTTAGCCATCCAGTGTCTACGGGGGGGGGGCTCCCACTCTTGGAATGTTTCTGGCTGCAGCAACTGGGGTCGAAGCTGGGTCATCCTAATCAGTTCCACCTTCAGCCCTCCCCGGCTCCTCTCGGTTCGAACAAGCCCTTTGCATACCTCTCCTCCATTTCTGGGAGATCTGCTTCCCTTTCAAGACCACTCTCACGGGCACGTTGCCTCTCCCAAGCCCCTTCAAAGAGTTTCATCACCTGGGACATCATAAGCTTCTCCTGATCTACCTCACCCCAATCCGCTGCTGGTCATCTCTGTCTCCTCATGGTAACCCCAGCTAGAGGTTCCTCAGGGTCATCTTTCTGTCGCACTCCCCACGTCCATCTGGGGCGAATCAATCATTCTTCCAAGTGCAGACCAGTCATTCACTCCATTTCTAAAGGGCACAAGGACACAGCTGCTCCCATGTCCTCTTCTTGACCACTGCCTTGGTGGAACATCTTTTTGGTTTTTGGGATTTTGTTGCGCTCCCTTCGGAAGGTATTAGCTCCGGGATGAGTGCGAAACTGAGATCTTGCTTAATGTCAGGGCTGCTTCCCTCAGTAACCAAGAAAGAAACCACTCAACTCCATTTTGCAGAATTAAGACTACTTTTACTGGTCATAAGTAGATAGTAGCTAGGCAAAGCAAGATCTGAGGCAAAAGCGTGCATAATCATAGATATCAATATGTGACCCAACCCCCTCCCCTTGGTAACCCCATCCCATAGTCCAATCCATATACCCCACAGGTGTCATGTGGGAGACATCTTCAAAAATCATTGGTATGCCGGACAGTTGGCCTTGGCGGCAACTCCTCTATCTGCAATATGCGCAATAGATGGTGAGAACAACTCCCTTTTCACAGTCACTCCAGCACTGAACATTTTTCCCACCCAAATACCATGCCCCCTCTCCCCATTTCAATGGCAGCCGAAAGCAAGCAGCAAAACAGAGGCTGACATTATGTATGTATGTATGTATGTATGTATGTATGTATGTATGCATGCATGCATGCATGCATGTAGGTATGTATGTATGTATGTATATGTTTGGCAAAATTGATGAAACAGAAAATAGGGTATGGTTGAATTTGCTCTTTAAATCCTGTCAGCCCTTCTCTAGATAAAAAATGAAAGATCATTAAAAAGATCACCAGTATTGTACAGTTGGGGCAAATTTTGCACTGTTAGTTGGAAACAATCTTAAAATTTTCAATGGAAAGAGCACACAAAAGAGGCATGGATGACTTTCCTACCTTTCTGTAGTTGACTAGTTTGTGCCAGTTTGATGAAAGGTAGATGTCTCAGCTCTCTTCTCCCTGAGATCCTCTGCTTTTTGCATCCTGGTGCCTCCACCTTTCTGTCTTAATGTAGTTGCTTAAGTATTTCTGTTGCCATTGGCTTTCAGTCACATGGATGTGTTTACCAGATGTTTTCCCACATAACCTTGGCATGTGAGACAGGTAAGAATTTCACAGGCTATGCCATCATTGAAGAATAAACCAAAAAGTAGAAAAAAATAAAGTGGATAAAAATGAAATAAATGCAGTACTGTAAGGCATGTGGCAAGGCAATCAGCATCCATTCTCCTTTAGAAGGACACCATTTTCACAAATGATTTATTTTGTTAGATGTTTATCCTGTCTTTATTACTTTATAAGGAACTCAAAGTGGAGAACTTATCTAATATCCCTTCCCCCTCTTAATTTCCTAACAACAATCTAAGAAGTGGTTTGGGCTGGGAGAGAGTGACTGGTCACTCAGCCATTTTTTCAAGCTTAAAATGGGACTAGAACTCAGAGTCTCTTCGTTTTCTAGGCCAGAACCTTAACCACTACTTTGTTTAAAAAGGAGGAAGGAATGTCAAAAGAACTTGTAAAGAATTGCCTGTGAAAACAGGTTGAAGGAAACAAACTTGGAAAGTTGCAAACATCACAGATAACATTTCAGAATAATCTCCCATAGAATGATGCAAAAGACAAGAGAGGTTGTAGCAAATTATAATCTGAAATGGGCCTGTTAGTAGGAAAGGAGACTAGAATGAGCAGTAATACTTTGCAAGAGGCATCAAACCTGAAGTCAAGATCTTTGTTATTTATTTGCACAAAGTAAGCATTTTTAATTTGAAAACTACTCGCTCCAGCGAGGCCAGTGGCTGGGCCATGACAAAGAGTGGCTGGGACGGGAGGGGCAGGGCTGGGCATGGTGAGAATAGGCCAGGTGAGGCAAGATGCCCCTCGATATGAGTGATGGCAAGTTGGCCACACCCATCTAGTCACATGACCACCCAGCAATGACTACCCAGCTGGTCATTAAGGCAGAGAATGGATTGTTAAATTATTTGAATCCTACCACTGAGTTGCTTCTAAGAAGTGGTCACAGTCTTTGGAGCCAATCAGTGGCAGAATGAAGCAGAACCAATAACATTTGGGCTAGGATTGATATCTAGTCTCATTGAGTTATCTTGGTCCCTAGCACTTTTTCTCTAAAGGACTGTATGAGGATTTCTTTGCATTTCAGTTACAAAAATAAGTTTTCTTTAGGACCTCTTGCCATTTCCTGAAAATATATTGCAAATTAGAAATATGATAGCCTTCTCTCATCATTTTTACCATAAATATAGTGACACACAATCAATGTGTAATCAAATGAAGATGATCTGCTTCCTTCTGCAGAAAACAAAGCACCACAAAGTATGCTTATCTAAATAACAAAAGAGTTGACTGGAACATATCCCTTCTCTGTTTGGTAAGAGTTTGCTTCATCTTAGGGGCCACTATCAATAGAACACATCAATAGAAGATTTGAGAATGAGAAATAGACATCATATAAATATGGAAAACAATACTACTCATTTTTATTCTTGTAAGAATGAAATGATTGGTTTGAGTTGCAGATTGTTTCAACTTTTGCATGCCTTCTCTTCTAGTTCTTATAATATGAGAAAGGGGATACCTGTTCATTTTATACATCCATCCATCAATCCATCCATCCATAATGAAGTATTCCTGCTGCTCAGAGGTTGTTTCTCCCAATCTATTTCCTGACAACCAATTCTAACTCATCTCCACATTCAGTCTAGGGATATATAACAGGTTATTTATCTGTAAATTATGGATGTTTTGTCCCAAAGTGAATGACCTAAAGCTCAAGTCTTGAAGACCCCCATAGTGAATTGCTTGAGATTCTGTCAGCCATTTGGTTACAGAACTGACTTTCCCCAACCACTACTGACTGCATATGATCACTTAGGAAGGAAAGGAGCCATGAGAAAATGTGGCTCTTGACACTCAAGTGTCATAGGCAATGCAGAAAGATACTGTGGTTGACATTACTGATGTCCACTGAAAAGTTCAGATGGGCAAGAATGATAGCTTTACCCAATTCAATTTCTGCCAAAACATATTAAGGAGAACAACTAATGCAGTTTTCCTCCTTCACTCAAATCTAAATAAGGACTACCATGAAACTAAGTAATCCTTCTTTAAACACCCATCTACAAAAAAGGAAATTTGGAAATCAAATGTTTGTTTGATAAGTTGTTCATTATCAAGGTATCTAAGGCTCACTTCTTGAGCAGCTGCTAGGTCAATGCTGCTTTCAGGGCAGCTATATCTTGTTCAAAAATGTTAGTCACTTCCTGTATCCAAGCTCCAATTCCTTTCTGGCTGTCTTAATTAGGCAGGTGAACAAGGGACCCACTTACAAATGACAGAGATGACACCACAAAAAACTATTGACTACTGCTTCCACATTTATAGATTCAAAAACTTCCTAGGTAACTTTGAAGACATTACTTCTGTCATCTTACTGGATATCATCTACTTTGCTCCCAACGGTGTCAGGTATTTTATTTATAACAAACAATTACACCTTATGCTACATGGAATGTTAGTCCTGGCTTTCCAAAGGGTTTGGACAAACTAAATTCTACAGTTGGGTGACATTTTGCAGATGCAATAAGGTCAAAAAATCAACTCTGCCTTGCTTTCTTATTGTCACAAAGAGAACTCGCATTTGAACTTATACTTTTGTCCTGTTGTACTTATTTCTGCTGACATTGCTGCAGGCATCTCTTTGCTTATTTGATGTCCCATAGGTCCTCTGAAAACTAAACAGCCATCTGGAATAAGCAAGCAATGAGAACAGCTTAGGAACAAACTTATTTATTGACCTGATCACCTTCATATTCTGGAAGCTAATAACGCATTCAACAGAAAACTGTCCAACAAATCTCTGGGGCGAAACTATCTGGATCTATCAGGTGCTATTTTAATTGGTTCCTTCTCTCCGCAGAGATTAGTGATTTCATTTAACCCCATCATTGATGAAAAAGTGATCTAAACATGGCAAGGGACTGATATAGAAGTTCTTTCTTACTGGAGAATGTCTGATCTTCTTTGAATAAAGGACAAATTAATGTGTGGTCTTTATTCTCTCATTTTGGAGGAACCTGAGCCATCAGCCCAGCAACACATTTACAGCAACTCCACTTAGCTTTATTATTTTATTACAAAAATAGCTTTTTAGTACTTTTACTGGGCTTGTTTTTACTTAACTAACTTTGTTTGTATGAAATAATAGTGAAGATAAATACATAGGTAATGGATGTGGGAAAAAGAAAGAAAATGCCATGGTGCTAGCCTGGGGCATCTCTTTCTTTCGAACTCTGCAAAACAGACAAAAAATTAGGAGCTCTTCACACAAAAGAGATCTGTAAGTAAAACAAGTTCTCTCCCTCACCTCTAACAAATTTGAAGCTCTAGAATGGGACCTCCAAAAAAACTGGCAAAACAACAACTATTAGACCTTTTCTCATTTCATGGGGAAGAGCAAAATGATAGCCAGTCACTACTATAAATGGCCAACCCAGGTAAGTGTTCCAGGGGAGTTGAAATGAAACTCAGAAATAATAAGAAAGATTGGAACATAGAAAGACTATCATGGGAAAATTCAACTGAGTATATGGCAAAACAATGCCTCCTCATAACGCAAACTGTTATCTCAATATTTGAGTAGCTTACAACCACAAAACATGAATTGGAACATTGAAAAGAGATATTGCTGTTTTCTTCAAAAGTAAAGACCCTCTCCTCCCATAAAAGCCTCTGTAACAGACAGAGGCTTTTATGGAGGACTAAAACTGGTTTGCTCATAGGGTCATTTTTTTGCCCTCTGGGAAGCCTCCTAAAGGCTCCAGAGGGCTAAAAACGGCCCTATGAGCAAACCGGAAGTATGTTCCCAAACTTCTGGTTTGCCCATAAGGCTGGTTTTTCATGCCTCAAAAGAAGGCCGAAGTCAGCTGGCCAGCACACGCATGCGCGCTGGCCAGCTGACTGAGCAAAGCTTCACGTACCATAGGTTCGCCATCACGGCCCTAAGCTATGATCAAGCCAAGCAAGTGATTACCAAAAGAATAAGAGACATGGAGTTCTAACTAGAACTTAACAGGATATCTTTCCACAGCAGAAATTGGATTAAACAGGATGTGTGGGAACCACCCAGATATCAGAAAGACCTGACTCTTCCTAAGAGTAGAATAGAATTTTTAGAGCCAGATTTAATATCCTCTTCTCAGCAGGGCAGGTATGAGAAAACCCCAGCAGCTGAGCAAATATGTACACACGGCAAGTTGAAGATATCTCACATGTCCTATTGAAGTGCAGGTTCCAGAGGGACATTAAATCAATGTATATTCTACCTGTATTAGAGAGATTTCTAGGAAGATCAGATAATTTCTTCATGAACCCCTTCTCTCCCCATCTTCTTCAGGATTCAAATCCACCCACCACTTGTGAAGTAGCAAAATTTGATACTGCTGCAATGATAATTAGGAAAAAACGCATAAAGAACTAAAGATCCATATTCATATTACTAGTTTGCTTAGTTGTTTTCCAATAATTTCTAGCAAATGTATTTATTTTAATCTTTGACTTTTGTGTTGATTTGTGACCATAATAAAGAATGATTCTTTCCAATGTGAGGCCAGCTATGAGGGTGAGATCAGCAATGACCTGGCACAAGTCCATAAGTATCATGATGGCCATGAATTTCCAAGCCAAGTTAGACTCTGGTCCTGGGAAAGAAAGGTTAAAATTATATCACAGTGAGTCATTGTCACATCCAACCATAAGATTCAATCCATAATCACCCCACACCATCCATCTCAGGAATGGATATCATCTACGCAAATAGTACAATAACAGCAACATCTGATTGTATCTCTGCCCCAGCTTTACAAATGGGGACCCAAATATGACTATCTGCAAAATGGGGCTCCTTGCAACACCCAGAATCAGAGTCTCCTGGTATACAATTGCCTTTTGTCATTCCACCTTCTTTTCTGCACTTTGCAGCCTGAAGCAATTCACAAATATAGTTGGATGGATTTCAGTGAACAGACTCAACTTTTTGTCAAGCTAAATCTTGATAATGCACACTAGGTCTGTGCTCTCCTCAGTGATCATGCACAGAGATTTGATTTATTTTAGAGAGACCAGTCTGAGCCTGGCTTGCCCAGGGGTTGCATGCTTGGCTTATAAATTGAGTAAGTGTAGAACTAATATATCTTGTCTGGTAATGTCTCTTGTCTATATTCTACAATACTGCTACCACTATTTGCCCTTCTTTTTCCACTTTTCATATTTTCCTAGCCCAAACCACCAATGTTGCAATAATGTGGTAACCGAAATCCAAATATGGTTATTTTACAAATCTTAATCAACCATAGAATCTATTTCCCACCATCCCTACTGTTTTTACCCTATAATTTGTCCAACCACCAGCATACACTTGACTCTTGTGTGGCAGTATTGCCGTCTCTAATCTCTTAATCTGGAGAATGGTCACTCCTCTCCTGTTCTCCAAATCTCATGCACTGGATCAATACTTTTCTTGCTTTGCATTAGACTTCTTTTCTTTATCATATTCTCCACTTAATTTTCCATTAAATCTACCAGGACATATGTCAGTACAGGTGGCCCTTGGTATACAACTAAGATCAGAAGTTCCATTGCTAAGCAATGCAATCATAAAGTGAGGGTGTGCAAGAGGCACCAGTTGGCAAAGGAATTTCAAAAGTCAGTTGTAACTGCCCTTCAGTGCCACCATAACTACAAATGATTATTGAATAAATGGTTGTAAATTAAGGACTATCTTTATCAGATGATGCAATGGCCAGTCTCGCTTTGCACATCATATTCTCCTAAATGGGTTCTAGGCTTCAGGCAGATTTTAACCAGCAGTCTCGGTGGTTATTTCAATGGTTCCCCTGAGCACTCTTAACCACAGGTGAAACATCAAGTAGTCCTCAAATTCCAGCCTTTTGGTTCATCTAATTACCATTCCAGTCTACAGCATTTACCATCACTTTTCCAGCATAACATAATTTCCATGGCAGCTATCTCCAAAGTATCTCCAAGTCCCTTCCAACTCTGTTATTCTATTCTATCCTATCCTATTCCATTCCATTCCATTCTATTCCACTCCTTTCCATTCCATTCAATCTATCCATTTAGCCATATTCCCACCTTTAACCCAAGCTTGCTTATTGTGTCAAGCAATTAATTTCGACTATTGTAAGTTCCTTTTATCTTTCAGCTTTTTGTTTTCTTCCTCTTCCATGCCATAATTTATAAATCCACATCATTTCTTGGGTCAACAGCACAAAATACAAACGCTGGCACTTGAACTACCCTATGAACAATGTATCAAGTGTCATTTTATGGATTTCCTGTAAAAAAAATGAGAGTCACCAAAAGAGCCTTAGAAAATTGTTGAAGTATAATGTTTCCTCCTGTGAGAAGCACTGAAAGAATGTAACAAGGAACACTTTTTCTCTCAGAATAAAATGAATATCTCACAATAAAGCACTAAATGGTAAGGATGAATGAATAGAAATTAAATCCACCAAATATCATTGTTGTTAAAATGAGTTTATTTTTCTTTGGAGAACATTGGCTTTGAAAAAGCAAAATGCCTGCTATTACTACAGTATATTGTACAATTTTATTATAGTATTGTGTTGTAAAATCCAACATAGATATTGCTTTAATGAGATATAGCAGACTTAAGTATACTACTTTGATGAATAGATGTTTAATGCAGTACCTCTACTAATTTTCTTCAATCTCTTGATATACTAATATTGTAGATGGCAAGAAAAGAAGTACATTCATTACTAATGCGGCTTTAATATACAGATAATATTTTGGTGTCTTCTTTCTTCTCATGGTAGAACTTTGGACCTGCTTAGAGTTAAAATGAATGAAATGGTATTAAACCATTTATAATAATAATAAAAAAGAAAATTATTAACTTCAACTTGTAAGAATAGAAATAACAAACACCACTAACCCACTTTCTTCCAGCATATTGGCCATACTTTTTGTTTTTGTTTGTTTTTGTTTTTTTTTTAAAAAACAAAACCAATGAAATTGAATGAACTGCTTACCGGGAAGTCATATTTCCCAGTTTTATACCAAGATGTTTTTCCTTTTGACTTTCTTGGTCTGTGACATGTTATGGCTTTTGTCATCATCTTTCTCTTTTTCTTCCTTGAACATAATAAATCCCTCTGAATCCAAATTATTTGGCCCCTCTTCCTCCTGCATAGTCTGGAATTTGAGTCCAGGGCTGCATCTATTGGGGTCTCTTCAGCAAAAATGAAGGACGCTTATCTCCTAGACTATATTATTATTATTATTATTATTATTATTATTATTATTATTATTATTATTATTATTATTATTATTATTATTATACAATCGTATCACAGCGGCCAGTTGTTTCACCGGATTTGGCATTGGTTACTAGTCGGGCCCCACCCAGGGGCCTAGGACGTCGTAACGTATTTTCTTAATATGCGTGCAGATCCAAGCAGTGCGGCTTTTTGCATTTGACTGATGGTGATTTTGTCAATTTTTAACTGTTTTAAATGTAATTCCAGTGCTTTTGGAATAGCACCCAGTGTGCCAATTACCACTGGAATTACCACTGCTGGTTTGTGCCATAGTCGTTGAATTTCGATTTTTAAGTCCTGGTATCTTGCGATTTTTTCATGTTCCTTCTCGGCGACCCTGCTATCACCTGGTATTGCGATGTCTATGATTGTGACCTTATTTTTCTCAACCAGTGTGATGTCTGGTGTATTATGCGCCAGTATTTTGTCGGTTTGTATACGGAAATCCCACAAGATCTTGACCATCTGATTTTCTGTGACTTTTTCAGGCTGATGTTCCCACCAGTTTGTTGCTGTTTTAATATTATAATTTTTGCACAAATTCCAATGGATCATTTGTGCTACTGAATTGTGCCGCAATTTATAGTCAGTCTGCGCGATTTTTTTACAGCAGCTGAGTATGTGATCAACAGTTTCATCAGCTTCTTTGCAAAGTCTGCATTTGGCATCATCAGAGGATTTTTCGATTTTGGCCTTAATGGCATTTGTGCGGATAGCTTGTTCTTGCGCAGCCAGGATTAGTGACTCTGTTTCTTTCTTTAATGTACCTGTTGTTAACCATAACCAAGTTTGTTCACTGTCCACTTTATCTTTTATTTTTTCCAGAAATTGGCCATGCAGTGCTTTGTTCTGCCAACTCTCCATTCTTGATTTTATCACATCTTTTCTGTATTCTTGTTTCGTCTGTTGGGCCTTCAGTAGATTTTTGTTCTTTACTTCGATTAATAGATGTTCTTGACTTTCTTTTAAATAATCAGCCAGTGCATGTTTTTCTTCTTCAACTGTTTGCTTCACTTGTAATAATCCTCTGCCACCTGATTTTCGGGGCAGATACAGTCTATCAGTATCACCACGTGGATGTAAACTGTAGTGCATTGTCATTAGTTTCCTGGTTTTTCGGTCCAAAAGGTCCAAATAAGCTTGTGTCCAGTTAACTATACCAGCTGTGTATCTTATAACTGGTATTGCCCAGGTATTTATGGCCTTGATTGTATTTCCACCATTCAATTTAGATTTCAAAATTTTCCTAACTCTGTTGGTGTACTCTCGCCTGACAATAGTTTTTACTTCTCCATGCTTGATGTTATCCAACTGCAGAATGCCTAAGTATTTGTAGGCTTCATTTTCTTTGCATTTAATTAATTGGCCATTGGGCATTTCAATTCCCTCACATGCAGTGATTTTGCCCCTTTTATTATTATTATTATTATTATTATTATTATTATTATTATACAATTGTATCACAGCGGCCAGTTGTTTCGCCGGATTTGGCATTGGTTACTAGTCGGGCCCCATCCAGGGGCCTAGGACGTCGTAAAGTATTTTCGTAATATGCGTGCAGATCCAAGCAGTGCGGCTTTTTGCATTTGACTGATGGTGATTTTGTCAATTTTTAACTCTTTTAAATGTAATTCCAGTGCTTTTGGAATAGCACCCAGTGTGCCAATTACCACTGGAATTATCACTGCTGGTTTGTGCCATAGTCGTTGAATTTCGATTTTTAAGTCCTGGTATCTTGCGATTTTTTCATGTTCCTTCTCGGCGACCCTGCTATCACCTGGTATTGCGATGTCTATGATTGTGACCTTATTTTTCTCAACAAGTGTGATGTCTGTTGTATTATGCGCCAGTATTTTGTCGGTTTGTATATGGAAATCCCACAAGATCTTGACCATCTGATTTTCAGTGACTTTTTCAGGCTGATGTTCCCACCAGTTTATTGCTGTTTTAATATTTTAATTTTTGCACAAATTCCAATGGATCATTTGTGCTACTGAATTGTGCCGCAATTTATAATCAGTCTGCGCATTTTTTTTACAGCAGCTGAGTATGTGATCAACAGTTTCATCAGCTTCTTTGCAAAGTCTGCATTTGGCCTCATCAGAGGATTTTTCGATTTTGGCCTTAATGGCATTTGTGCGGATAGCTTGTTCTTGCGCAGCCAGGATTAGTGACTCTGTTTCTTTCTTTAATGTACCTGTTGTTAACCATAACCAAGTTTGTTCACTGTCCACTTTATCTTTTATTTTTTCCAGAAATTGGCCATGCAGTGCTTTGTTCTGCCAACTCTCCATTCTTGATTTTATCACATCTTTTCTGTATTCTTGTTTCGTCTGTTGGGCCTTCAGTAGATTTTTGTTCTTTACTTCAATTAATAGATGTTCTTGACTTTCTTTTAAATAATCAGCCAGTGCGTGTTTTTCTTCTTCAACTGTTTGCTTCACTTGTAATAATCCTCTGCCACCTGATTTTTGGGGCAGGTACAGTCTATCAGTATCACCACGTGGATGTAAACTGTAGTGCATTGTCATTAGTTTCCTGGTTTTTGGTCCAAAAGGTCCAAATCAGCTTGTGTCCAGTTAACTATACCAGCTGTGTATCTTATAACTGGTATTGCCCAGGTATTTATGGCCTTGATTGTATTTCCACCATTCAATTTAGATTTCAAAATTTTCCTAACTCTGTTGGTGTACTCTCGCCTGACAATAATTTTTACTTCTCCATGCTTGATGTTATCCAACTGCAGAATGCCTAAGTATTTGTAGACTTCATTTTCTTTGCATTTAATTAATTGGCCATTGGGCATTTCAATTCCCTCACATGCAGTGATTTTGCCCCTTTTTATGGATACAGTGGCGCATTTTTCCATGCCAAACTGCATTGAAATATCGGTGCTGAATACTCGGACTGTGTTTGTCAATGATTGGATTTCTATTTCTGACTTTCCATAGAGTTTCAAATCATCCATATATAGTAAATGCGAAATTTTTTCAGCTTCTTTGGCTGTTTGGTAGCCTAATTTCATTTTTTTAAGATTACTGATAGTGGGATCATTGCGATGATGAAGAGAAGAGGTGAAAGTGAATCACCCTGGAAAATTCCTCGCTTGATATTAACCATTCCGTAGATCTCATTCCCTACTGCCAACTCAGTTCTCCATTGTTTCATCGCCTTTTCAGTAAAGGATGTAATATTTTTGCTAATGCCAGTTGTTTCTAAGCATTTTATGATCCAACTATGTGGCAGTGAGTCAAATGCCTTTTTGTAATCAATCCAGACCATATTCAAGTTCGTTTTTCTGTTCTTACAATTTTCTAATATCATTTTATCAATTAGAAGCTGATCTTTTGTGCCCCTGCTCCTTCTTTTGTTGCCTTTTTGCTCTACTGGCAAGATGTTGTTTGTTTCCAAATAATCCATCATGTTATCTGCAATAATGCCTGTGAGTAATTTGAAGGTTGTTGGCAAGCATGTTATTGGTCTGTAGTTTTCAGGTGTTGTTCCTTTAGTTGCATCTTTCTGAATCAAGTATGTTTTTCCAGTTGTCAACCATTCATCAATTTTGCCCTTTTGTAAAATTTCATTCAGTTGCCTGGCCAATATTGCATGTAAACCGGTCAGATATTTGAGCCAGAAACCATGTAATTGGTCCTTTCCACGTGATGTCCAATTCTTTACCTTTTTAACTCGATTTTTGACCATCTCAGTTGTTATTTCTAATACTTGCATTTGTTTGTTGCCAATGCTTTTCTCAAAGTCATGTATCCACTTTGCTTCCTTGTTGTAGTCCTTTGCATTTTCCCACAATTCTTTCCAGAATTCAACTGTGGTCTGTTTTTCTGGTTTTTCACTTTTGGTGTCACCATTCACATTAAGACTTTGATAAAAACGCCTTTGGTCTGATCGAAATTGCTGATTTTGTTTATTTTGGATGATTCGTGCCTTATATCTTTCAATTTTTCTAGCTGTTGCTGTTATCTGTTGTTTTACAATCTCTACAGCTTCATTGATGTTTCTTGTATCCAATCTATATCTTCTGATTAGCTGATCTATGATTTTGTTGTTTTTAAGCCGTTGCTCATGCATGTTCTTTAAGTTACTAGCATCTGCCCTTAATTTTTTGATTTTTTGTTCTAAACGGATTTTCCACTTTGGCTTTGATGCTTTTTCTGTTGTGTGACTAGGTACTTTAATTTTAATGCCTAGTTCATTAGTGACTATTACAGCTGCGCTGTACATTAACTGGTTCGTTTCCAAGAAGGATCCCGGTTCAATTGTTGAAAACACTGCATTAACCATTTTCATGATAGGGGCCAAAATTTTCTTAGGCACAGTTTTTAGTGATGGTAAACGTTGCCTTTCCTCATTAAGCAGAAAATGCTCCATGATCTTATCCTTCAATTCTTTTTGTTTTTGAGTTAGTTCATCAGTTGGTTCAGTGATAACTGGTTCTAGTGGTGGTGATGTTATTTCCTCCCCGAGAGCTTCTTCTGGGAGTTCTACTATAATGTCTTTAGTTGTGTCTTGAATATCAGTTATTTCCGCTTGTGATATTGTTTTTTGGGTTTTGCAATTTGCCTGAATTTCCTCATGTTCAACTTCACTAAACACTTTATTCCGTATAATAAATCGCCTTTGATCTGCTAGTCGTTGTTCACTAACATTTGAATCTGGATATTGTTGTTTCCATAATTCATACATTCGCTTTAAATAGCCTCTTTTTTCTGGCTCTGAGTTGTAGTAACAGGCCATTATGGCACGGTTTTCATCTGCACTATATTTTTGTCGTTTTGTTGGCTGGTCCACTTGTAGCCCACTTGTCGACGGATGTCCAGGGACCCCAACATCCGCTGCGGCCCTTGTTAACACGCGCGATGACCGATGCAGTATGGAATTCTTATTTGTTTTTTTCACCATATTGTATGGGTTGGCGGGTATTTTTTTACGGGACCAGATGCCAACCTGACCCCAACCCTCCTCCTTTCTCATCCGGGCTTGGGACCGGCAACGGCAGAGTTATTATTATTATTATTATTATACAATTGTATCACAGCGGCCAGTTGTTTCGCCGGATTTGGCATTGGTTACTAGTCGGGCCCCACCCAGGGGCCTAGGACGTCATAACGTATTTTCGTAATATGCGTGCAGATCCAAGCAGTGCGGCTTTTTGCATTTGACTGATGGTGATTTTGTCAATTTTTAACTGTTTTAAATGTAATTCCAGTGCTTTTGGAATAGCACCCAGTGTGCCAATTACCACTGGAATTACCACTGCTGGTTTGTGCCATAGTTGTTGAATTTCGATTTTTAAGTCCTGGTATCTTGCGATTTTTTCATGTTCCTTCTCGGCGACCCTGCTATCACCTGGTATTGCGATGTCTATGATTGTGACTCTATTTTTCTCAACCAGTGTGATGTCTGGTGTATTATGCGCCAGTATTTTGTCGGTTTGTATACGGAAATCCCACAAGATCTTGACCATCTGATTTTCTGTGACTCTTTCAGGCTGATGTTCCCACCAGTTTGTTGCTGTTTTAATATTATAATTTTTGCACAAATTCCAATGGATCATTTGTGCTACTGAATTGTGCCGCAATTTATAATCAGTCTGCGCGATTTTTTTACAGCAGCTGAGTATGTGATCAACAGTTTCGTCAGCTTCTTTGCAAAGTCTGCATTTGGCATCATCAGAGGATTTTTCGATTTTGGCCTTAATGGCATTTGTGCGGATAGCTTGTTCTTGCGCAGCCAGGATTAGTGACTCTGTTTCTTTCTTTAATGTACCTGTTTTTAACCATAACCAAGTTTGTTCCCTGTCCACTTTATCTTTTATTTTTTCCAGAAATTGACCATGCAGTGCTTTGTTCTGCCAACTCTCCATTCTTGATTTTATCACATCTTTTCTGTATTCTTGTTTTGTCTGTTGGGCCTTCAGTAGATTTTTGTTCTTTACTTCGATTAATAGATGTTCTTGACTTTCTTTTAAATAATCAGCCAGTGCATGTTTTTCTTCTTCAACTGTTTGCTTCACTTGTAATAATCCTCTGCCACCTGATTTTCGGGGCAGATACAGTCTATCAGTATCACCACGTGGATGTAAACTGTAGTGCATTGTCATTAGTTTCCTGGTTTTTCGGTCCAAAAGGTCCAAATCAGCTTGTGTCCAGTTAACTATGCCAGCTATGTATCTTATAACTGGTATTGCCCAGGTATTTATGGCCTTGATTGTATTTCCACCATTCAATTTAGATTTCAAAATTTTCCTAACTCTGTTGGTGTACTCTCGTCTGACAATAGTTTTTACTTCTCCATGCTTCTTACTTCTGTTTTTACTTCTCCATGCTTCTGTTTTTACTTCTCCATGCTTACTTACTGTTTTTACTTCTCCATGCTTCTCCATGCTTAATTATTATTATTATTATTATTATTATTATTATTATTATTATTATTATTATTCACAATCTGAAATTTTCAGCAGCTCAGTGGTAACAGGCAGAGATCTTATCCTGCCTAGAGTTCCATTATCCTTACAGAAACCTTCATTCTCAACGAACAATGAGTGAATTCTTTGTCAACCTTCAACAGGTGTTGCTGGCAGGGAATAGTCAGTGCCTGCTGGATGTGGATAAGTAGTGTGTTGGGAGACAAATGAGGAACCTGTCAGCTTCTGCTTTGCTGTTGCTTCAGCTGCCATTGAAACGGGGAGGGAGGGCATAGTATTTGGGTGGGGTTACTTATTGTGCTGGAGGAAGATTCTGGAGATCTTTGGATGGACGTACTACGCATGTGTGGATGTTTCCCGCCTGGGTTAACGGCACTGACATTCCATCTTCGTGATGTCTTTTGAAGTTATCTCACACCTGACACTTGAAGGACTTATGATTGGACTAGGCCTATGATGCCAGGGGGAGTGGAATGGGCTATTCTATATATCAACTGCTTTCGCGCCTAATTAACCAGACTTTGCTATGCAACCGCTCTTTAGCCATTTTTAATTAGTCAAAGTACATTTGATTTCCTACAAATGGAGTCTTGTGGTCTTCTTTCCTAATTACTAAATGGAGAGGTGCTGACAGAACCTCTGTGGTTCTCAAATTCCTGTTCCTGTATTCATCACTGAAATACCTTCTGCTTGAATTTCTATCCACAGTTCAGTGGAAAGGCGAGGCTCTGCCCCATTGAGGGAGGTAAGCAATGAACTATTGGGAGTTCTGATGAATGTGAGAAGATGGAAAAGAGTGAAGAAAAATCTGGGGGGTGGGAGAGTTAATTCTGCCATCATTACCAACCATTTCTCTGTTGTAGTTAAACAAGACCGCGTGGCTTCTGATGTTCCCTCCCAAAGATTGGCTAACTGTTCCATCTCTCAGGCTGGGGGGTGAAATTATACGCCCCTCAGAGAAGGTTCGCAATTTGGGAGTCCTCCTGGACCCACAGCTGACTTTAGAACACCATCTGTCAGCTGTGACCAGGGAGACCTTTGCCCAGGTCCGCCTTGTGCACCAATTGCGACCCTACCTGGATCGGGAGGCCCTTCAGACAGTCACTCACGCCCTTGTGACCTCAAGACTGGATTATTGTAATGCGCTCTACATGGGGCTGCCCTTGAAGAGTGTTCGAAGACTCCAATTAGTCCAGAATGCAGCTGCGCGAGCGATTGTGGGTGCACCAAGGTACACCCACGTTACACCTATCCTTTGCGAGCTGCACTGGCTACCTATTAGTCTCCGAATCCGCTTCAAGGTGCTGGTCGCTACCTATAAAGCCCTACATGGCATCGGACCTGGGTACCTGAGAGACCGCCTCCTGCCGATTACCTCTCTAAGACCAATTAGATCGCACAGGTTAGGTCTCCTCCGGATTCCATCTGCCAGCCAATGTCGGCTGGCGACTCCCCGGGGGAGAGCCTTCTCTGTTGCAGCTCCGGCCCTCTGGAACAAGCTCCCTGTTGAGATCCGGACCCTTACTACCCTCCCGGCCTTCCGCAAAGCCACCAAGTCCTGGCTGTTCCAGCAGGCTGGGGGGGGGGGGGGGGCTGAGAAGCATTTACCTCCACGGAAATTATGAATGTTGGTTTTGTTTTTAATATGTTGCCTTTGTCTCGTTTTCCCCCTTTCCCTTGTCTTTTGTGAGCCGCCCAGAGTCCTCCGGGAGTGGGCGGCATACAAGACAAATAAATAAACAAATAAACAAATAAATAAATAAATAAATAAACAATAAAAATTTTATATTTTAGCAA
The DNA here is from genome assembly GCF_009769535.1 of Thamnophis elegans. Taxonomy (NCBI): domain Eukaryota; kingdom Metazoa; phylum Chordata; class Lepidosauria; order Squamata; family Natricidae; genus Thamnophis; species Thamnophis elegans. The sequence goes on from NC_045551.1 coordinate 26,759,933, forward strand.
TTGCATCATTTGTACACAGTTCAATTTCACATTTTCTTTAGTTACTCCACTCTTAATGGTTTTCAGAGCACCACAAAGGATGTTCTCAAAAGTCAAAGGTCATTATTTATGGTCTAGGGTTTGCCTTTCCTGAATAAAAAGTAGGCTTATTTGGAATACTACACAAATAGTGGTAATAATTGAAGATATATTTAAATTTCAGTTAGAAAAACTGCACTGGGGAAATGTACTTGTTAAAGAAAGTAGCATAAATTCACTTTTAAATAAGGTTCTGATGTAATTTATATTAACTCCTGCGAAACTACAAAAAAGATCCATGCAATGGTGCCATATGTTCATGCACACTGTAAAAAATAAATGGTTCAGTTTTATTCTATAGAAAAACTCACTGGACCAGAATATTGCCTGACTTCCATGTGAAATAAGAGTCAGGATTTTTGTTGAATCAATTATTAATTGCAATTATGGAAGAGTCATTTTATTGGATTCCATGAGATTAGGTCTTGTGCTGTCCCAACAGTATATAGTTAAGTTAAAAATTAGAAGCTGTCTCCTTTAAGCAACTATCTCAAGGGAAATGCAACTACCTTTAATCATTTTTTTTAATCATTTTATTAAGATTTATAGGCCGCCCTTTTCCCTGAGGGGACTCAGGGCGGCTTACAATCACAGGGAAGGGGGTGCAATATCAAAAGACAAACAAAATGTGAACAAAAGAAAAATAATAAAACACAACTTTCATTCAACAGTCAACACTCGGGCGGGTAAATTGGGAACTTATCCCCAGGCCTGATGGGAGAGCCAGGTCTTGAGGGCTGCGCGGAAGGTCTGAATGGTGGTGAGGGTGCGGATCTCGACGGGGAGGTCGTTCCACAGGGTCGGAGCTGCAACAGAAAAGGCTCTCCTCCGTGTAGTCGCCAGTCGACATTGACTGGCGGATGGGATTCGGAGGAGGCCCAGTCTGTGCGATCTAATCGGTCGGAGTTAGGTAATCGGCAGAAGGTGGTCTCTCAAGTACCCAGATCCACTACCATGGAGTGCTTTAAAGGTGGTCATCAGTACCCTGAAGCGCACCTGGAGACCGACAGGTAGCCAGTGCAGCTCGCGGAGGATGGGTGTAACGTGGGCGAACCGCGGTGCGCCCACTATCACTCGCGCGGCTGCATTCTGGACTAGCTGTAGCCGCCGGATGCACTTCAAGGGCAACCCCATGTAGAGCCCATTGCAGTATTCCAGCCTAGAGATCACAAGGGCTCGAGTGACTGTTGCGAGAGCCTCCCGGTTTAGGTAGGGCCGCAACTGACGGACCAGGCGAACCTGGGCAAATGCCCCCCTGGTCACAGCTGACAACTGGTGGTCAAAAGTCAGCTGTGGATCCAGGAGGACTCCTAAGTTGCGGACCCTATCTGAGGGGTATAAAATTTGACCCCCCAGCCTAAGTGTTGGAACATTAGCCAAATTGTTGGGAGGGAAACACAACAGCCACTCGGTCTTGTCCGGGTTGAGTACCAGTTTGTTAGCGCTCATCCAGTTCTTAACGGCCTCAAGACCCTGGTTCATCACGTCCACCGCTTCATTGAGTTGGCACGGGGCGGACAGATACAGTTGCGTATCGTCCGCATATTGGTGGTATTTTATCCCGTGCCTCCGAATGATCTCGCCCAGCGGTTTCATGTATATGTTAAATAGTAGGGGGGATAAGACCGAACCCTGCGGCACCACGCATGTTAGGGGCCTCAGGGACGATCTCTGCCCCCCGACCAACACCGACTGTGCAGCTCCGACCCTTTTCTGTTGCAGCTCCGACCCTCCGACCTTGTGGGAAATGTAGTCCCATAACATGTGACCACATCTGTGCTCCCTGATTGGGCAGTGGGGATTTTGCCCGGGAAATTGTTTATTACTGCACACTCACTGAATCCCTGTCAGCACTAGCAGAAGCAGCTTTGTACCAGCAGCATGGGTTACAGGAATTAATGTCTTTTTACACTACATGAAGGGACAGATCAGGGAAAGTCAGAAGAACCTCATTACTGAACTGTAAGTTTTGTTATTAAGGATTCCTGATAATAAACTTGATCTGAAAAATATTCCCAAACGTGGAGTTAACTGGCTGCCCGAGCAGAACCTCATTGCCCGGGGCAGAACAGGTCTGTTGATGGTATCACCAGTGCCTATGAATCACACCTTCTTATTTGCTAGAGATTTGGCAAGGTGCAGAAGTCATGAACATAAATACATTACTCTAGGCAAGCAAAGTCTTGTCATGCCATGTATCTTCTGGCTCAGAAGGACCTGCTAAGGTTTCTGAGATAAGTTCTACAAGGTTTCAATAAATACTTTGAACAATGAAAATTTAATGCAGCTCCACATTTTGTTTTGCATCTTTGCACAGTATTAAAAATGGAACTGTTGTAGGTTGTTTTATGTTGAACTAGTTGGTTGGATACCTGTGCTTCACTACAGAACTGGAACAGCAGTAGGTTCTTCACCATCACGCTCCATTATCCTGTAGCTGTAAAAGACATCAGCAGACACGGTTTTCTTGAGAGGAACCTTGGTGTTTGGGTTGCACTGAGGTATATTGATGTAATAGCTATCTTCTCCACAGCAGAACATCAGATGGTACTGGAGAGTGTCATAGGCATGGTGCATCTCACTGATTCGTAACAACCTCTTGTCTCTGCTGTGGAGAACGATATCTGTCTTTTCAAAATCCTGGCTGACAATGAGAACAGCCACTTCTGTAGTTGTGGAGACATTGAAATGATCTCGGGGTTCTCCAGATGGCTTCCTATCAGCATCAATCATCACTTGGAAGTCCTTGAGGCCCTTAGGAATAGAATTAACAGCAGCCTTAAGTTCCAGAATATACTTGTGTTCATGCAGCAACTTCAGCAGTTGGCTAACCAGTTGTGGATTAATGCCTGGGCAGATACCACAACAGATATCCCTCTCAATGTTATCATCACCAACAAAGTATATCTGGAGGAATGAAGGCTGCTGTTGAGGCCCCACCATGATACTCCCTATCCTGTGGTAGACCTGCCCCTACATTTTGAATGTTGGCATAAAACATCCCTCCTTCACCTCTCCAAAATATGTCATTTGGAAGCATCTGTTGTACTTCCAGACAGCAGAAAGAAAGTGCTTTGCCATTGGATGCTGGTGGGTGAGAAGGCTGTGTAAGGGTTCAGGATAGAGCTGAAGGGGAAGGAGGTGGACTTTACCACCACTGCAGCACATCCCAGGACTCTCAACCTGCCACTTTAGAGCACAGCACCAGGTGCAGGGTAACTGGGGTACGAGATCAACAACCTTGTCCCTGGAGTAATCAATCTTCATATTTAAAATCAGACAAATACTTATTAGTCCAAGGCATTGATCTCTTTTGTGACTGATTAACATAGGGGATATTAGATGTATACTTTTTACAGCCTGTCTATTGACTTGGGGATGAGTTTGATGTGTGCAGCTTCCCTTGTGTTTTCCTAATCAAATTTGTCAATCTTTTTCTGCTTTTTTGCCTCTTTTCTCTTTAGCTGGTATTACGGTAGAAGGAACAGATTTGTCTGAACTGAGGAGGGGAAAATAAGGGAGAAAATCTGTCTCTGCCTACCAGCTGTCAGCGTTCCAAGTATCATGTAGAATTAAATCAGAGACCAAGGCAAAACTATCCTTAAAGTTCCAATTTAATAAAGCAGACATCTTGGGCACATCTGTGTTAATCCCAATACTGGAAATGACATCAGAATTCCGCTCAGTTAAAAGTTCATAATCTTGTCCCCATATCCACAATCCATCACATGGTCCAATCTCCTTCTTCCACGCTGGCATCCACACCCAGCTGCTTCCGGTCAGGTGTCCTGGTGCGGAGACAAAGGATGACCTTGGCTTCTTCGTAAAGAATGAAAACAATACATTCCACAATCTCACTCCTGTCTATTCCCCCTCCCATCAACTATACTAATGAAACAACATAATGAAATAAGAGAAAGTGTGGCAGGCCAAAATTCTAAAAGGAATATAATTGCAGGCCTGACACCAGCATCCATTGGTATTCATCTGGCTAGCATCCTGTCAGTGTGTGAAAGAGTTGAGGGATGTTTGGAAACTCAAACAGTATTTGCTGTGTGAGCAAGAAGGAGACAGGAAGAAGCCTGGGCATGGCTTAGCTCAACTGTTCTGTAGTAAAGCTGCTTGCTGCTGTGAAAGTAAAACTGAAACTGAATCTTCTCTTCTCTGCTTGTGTTTTGCATTTGGAACAGTTTTCCTTTCATGTTGGGAGGGAAAATAGAACTCCTTAGCATGAGAGCATGTTAATAATAATATAGGAAATACTAATGCTCTGATGGTCATTTTGAAAAATCCTTTTTTAGTGAGCAACTAGCAGCCAAGAGGAATATACGTGGCATATTTGAAGTTTGTAGGCTTTAGGTTCTGGAGATTTTGTGATGATACATGAATAGTATTTCGCTTTTATTTATCTGGATGATAGTAACCTGGCACAAAATGAAGCTTTTATTACAAACAAGCTGTATTATATGATTATGTATAAAATATGCTGGCTTCTCTGCTTGAACACAACGACTTTACATCATTTCTCCCATACTCACTCCTCCACTACTCCTTGATTATTTATCTCTGTTAACACTTTGTTGACTTTTCAATTGTTTTATAGCTTATGCCTTACACTTTAATTGCTTTTACTCTTTTTTTCTCTCTTTCTCCCCTTTCCACATTTACCTAAGTTACTTGTATTTCTATCAGCTTCTTCTTTCATGCATTTGAGTCTGAGACCAGCGATTCTCAATAAACACAGTAATCACTTGTCTTCTCTTGATTCAATATCATTCCTCTCCCTCAACATTTTTCCTTCTCCCAATTATTGCTGTGGAAATTTTCCTTGAGTGAAAGCACAAATCTCTTTTGCCTTCTCCCAGCCCTGGGATTCCACAAAGTTGCTTTCTGGCTCTTCTGTTTCCTGGCAGCCATCATTAGTTTTAACAAAAAAAAAATTAGAAAACCAAAGTCTACCCCTTCTTTCCAGGCTTATTTAGTAAGTCAGCTTTATCTGGAATTTTCAATGTTTTGGTCTGCAAAATGTCCATTCCCTGTTCATAGCCACAGTTTCAACAGATATCTCTTTTCATCAGCTATCCTTTAGTACCTCTTCTGAATGTTGGTATGTTTACTTTGTATGGGCTTTGTGACTTTTTGGTCTTTATTTTTTTCCTGTCAGTTTTTTCTTTCTTACAACTTGCCAGTTTGATAATCCTATAAAGCAATTTCTTCTCTGATAGCTTTTTTTGCACTGTCCCTAAGTAACACTTATCAGCTCCACTTCCAGTAAGGTCTTTTTCTATGTGCTGCTAGACATACATCCCTGGTGGAAAATGTTTATAAGTGTCTGGTGGTCTTCCTAAGAGACAAGTAGAAGGGCTTTTTTTCATTTTTCAACTTTATTTGAACTGAACAATTTGCATTCAATTGTAAACATCTTGAAATCACAACTTTATTTATTGCCTCTCTGGGGTATGCAGGCATAGATGAATTGTTCTGTTGGCTCACAGCACTGAAGACTAATACAAACTTAGGGTTTACATGTCAATGGAATTGAAACATGTGCTAATTGTTCCATCTATGAAAATGATTTCACATTGTTAGATCAAATATGAATACTTCATAAATTGAACACTTCACAAGCAAATAGATGGTGGGGTGGAGAGAAGTACCAACTTTCCAGATTAGTTGAATAAGTGCAATGGTTAAGAGAATGTAATTATGGTTGAAAATCCATTTTTCTGTAAACACGTAATGGAAATGAAAGTTTAAAACCACACATCAAATTTGTCAAGCCAGCTATAGATATAATGATGGAAATTCCAAAGTTTTTATATTGAGAGATATTAATTATTTAAACTCTAGTGCTTGTCACTGATGCATATTGAATAAATGAGATAGCCAAATAGTACCAAAAAAAGAAGTGAACAAATGCTTCATTGATTATAGAAAAGCTTTGACTGTGTCAAACAGTGAATGATAATGATGATGCTATCCATTCAATCAAGGTAACTTTTGGCAATTCTATGGCCAGATTTCTCCACATCTTCCAATCTTGTTCTAATTCTTTGAGTTTTTCTGTGCTCTCAGTGGTGTCAGCACTGTTGTTCAAGCACCATATTCTTTTGTGGCCTTATTTCCTTTTACTGCTAACTTTTCCAAACATAATTGCTTTTTCCAGTGAATTCCCCCTCGTGACATAGTCAAAGTAAGTGACACACAGTTTTGTGATTTTGCTTTCTAGTAAGTGTGGTATTATGCGCTCCAGTACTTGCTTGTTAATCATCTTGTTGTCCAAGGAATATGCAGATGCCTTCTCTAGCACCAGAGCTCAAATGAGTTGATTTTCTTCCTCTCTTACTTTTTTAAGGTCTAACTTCACAACCATAGGTAGCTATGGAAAACACAACAGAGTGAACTAATCTGCATTTGGTTGCAGGCTAATGTATTTGCTTTTCCATATTCGGCTCCTGTTCATTGTTGCTGTGTGACAAGTGCAACCTGATGTTTTATTTCTGTGCTGCATTTACTGCTTTGAACTATTTGTAATCCTAGGAAGTGAATTTTTCCACACCTTCTATCTCTTCACCATCAATTTATATTTTGATGTTTTCCTTCTTGCAGTGCTCATGTCCTCTGTCTCATTTATGTTCAAAAATCAAAATTCAAAAAGCTGTCCAAAATTCTCATTTTCTTATAAATATTATTTTCTATAAATATTCTTATAGAAATAGAATTCTCATAATAGCAATAGCAATAGCAGTAGACTTATATACCGCTTCATAGGGCTTTCAGCCCTCTCTAAGCGGTTTACAGAGAGTCAGCATATTGCCCCCAACAATCTGGGTCCTCATTTTACCCACCTCGGAAGGATGGAAGGCTGAGTCAACCCTGAGCCGGTGAGATTTGAACCGCTGAACTGCTGATCTAGCAGTAGCCTGCAGTGCTGCATTTAACCACTGCGCCACCTTGGCTCTCATAACATCTCATTGTATTCAAGTAAAACTTATACAGAATCAGGAAGCTATAGTATGAATAGAACTTGGATTAGAGTAATGGAATTTCATATCAAACTTGTAAAAACTCAACCTTGCCTATGTATACTCTATTTTCCTTCCTATTTAATTTGTACTTCCATGACTGCATGTTCTTACTCTTCTAAGTAGTTTTTTTTTAATCCAATGAATATATATAGATTTTAATATTAGGCTGGTCAATGACTTAATAAAGTATGTTTAATATAAACATAAATCATGTTCATACTTTTATTATATTTTATATGATCATATCAGGAATTCTGTAGGTTGTGCACAATAAGCACATAATAAGCAATAAAATCAACAGAAAGAATGTTGTGGCATAGGGAACAATATATTGCAGACGCAAAGTTATTATAGCATCTGTTTCTCTTCATCGTATGCTTTTCTGATTAGTAGCTCTTATTTATTATAATAATGAAAAGTAATCAATAAATTGCTTCTAAGTAAATAGCATATTCTTTTGCAGAAATGTTGCTAATTTTGTTATGAAATGTAAGAGGTTCTCCTTCTAGGGTGGTTTCTTCATAAATAAGTCTAATTGCCTATGGAATAAAGTATGTCCTGCTTTAGGAATCAAATGTGACTTGTTTTTCCAAATTATCAGGATGCAAATGATGGATGAGCAATCTAATTAACATCCTTATACATAACTCTTTTTATGGCAGTAATGTGAGTAATAGAATGAACAAGCATAGATTGTATAAAAGTAAAACAGTAATACATCTATCATATTGCAAAGTGGTGATGGACCTTCAAATACTATAAAAGGAAATATAAACATTGCCCGGGGTTCTCATTGTTATTGCAATTCTGGATCAGCAGGAAGCGTAACCTCCATTTAAATATTAACTGATGTAAACTCAAGTGAAATAAATAATATACCAAGGATTGTCATTTACATTAAAATATTTTATATTCAATCATTTTGTTAAAATAAAATAATCTCTTGGGTTTAGTAGAAAACAATACTTCCATTTTTGATTGTGGATATAGGAATTGGTCTTCTCTGCAGTACTAAGCATTGACTGGAAAGCTGTGAGGATCTTTCTTACAACCCCCAACCCCACCCCCCCAAAATAGTGGTTTTTATCCTAAAGGAAGATCAGCCACCACCACCACCAATAATTACATATGAACTGAATATTTGTTTTTCTCTGTTGAAACACCCTATACAAAGATACACAGATACCTTTACATAGTAACTTGCATGTTAGCAGTTCCTTTGGAAGAGTTGCTTGTCTATTGAAGCTAATCATTTTTTAATTCCTAAGTTGGGTTTCTTTTCTATTTTCCTCCTCTTTTCTATCCAATTGTTTCTTCCCACTGTTTCAACTCCTTTCAAAGTGTGTCATGTCATGTCATCTTTCCTTCCATGCCAATAAAGCTATGAATTCCTATCATCCAAACTGCATCCTGTTAATATTTTTGATCCTTCTACTATTTAATGTTTCTCCCCCCCTGAAAAGAAGTAATAAGTGTGTAGTTCTGCAGTATTCTGTGGGACAGTGGTCAATGGTGTGAGAGAAAATAGCTGTCCTATACAGATGAGGAATCAATTTTCGAAATGAGGCACTTTATTTTAGAGACTATACATTTTAATTAATAAATAGCTCAGTTACAATGCCTGGACTGCAGTTTCTGGGAAGTAAACAACAAATACACATGAGCATGTGTACACACACACACACACACACACACACACTTAGTCTCACAAAAACATTACCGGATGATAGGGTGGGAAAAAAATCTTCAGAATTGGTTTCAACTGAATCGCCAATCCTACATTGACAAGATTTTATGTTTTCCACAGGATTTTTGTTTCCTTCTGAATACTACTTGGAAGTTGCAATTGTCACCTATAAATAATTCATTGCATAGGACCTGCCTCATCTATTTCCCGCAGAGTCCAGTTCTGTCGTTTAATCCAATAGAGTTGGTATGCCTTGAACCAGTGGTAGGGTTCAAAATCTTTTACTGATTCTGGGGGAGTGCGGGGCTTGGTGTGCATGGTATACTTGCTGGGCAAGGCTTCGTACATGTGACAGGGGAAGGATAGTGTAAAATCTCCATTTCTCTCCACTTCAGGGGAAGGTTACTGCAAAATCCCCATTTCCTCCTGATCAGCTGGGACTCGGGAGACAGAGAATAGATGAGGGCAGGGCCAGTCAGAAGTGGTATTTACTGATTCTCCGAACTATTCAAAATGTCCACCAGCGGTTCTCCAGAATGGTCAGAACCTGCTGAATACCACCTCTGCCTTGAACTCTTTCAATAAACAGTGTTGTCAATGGGATTCAGAAAGCAAGCTTTCTTTGTTACAGCATATGCCCTTTGGAATGGCATATTTTCAGACATCTGTATTGCCCCACCCTGTCCTCATTCAAATGAATTCTTAAAAAACTTACTTTTCTTCCAGACCTTTGCTTTTGTTGAAGATTGGGTCCCTTGTAGTAATATCATTATATCAGAGTGGGTGTTTGCTCTTGCCCAATCTCTTTTCAATATGTACACCACCATTGTTGTGTGTGTTTGTTTGTAATGCTAGGATGTCTTATATTTTATTGGTCTATGAAAGATCTTCATTAAGAGATTTAGATATTATTCTTCTTGATCTTTTTCCTCTTCCTCTTCTTCTTGCAAACTCTAGCACTAAAATGACCTTCCATTTTTAAGGTACAGATCCCCAATCCGCATTCCAAAGATTTATGATCAATAAAAACTTTTTGCCAGTATACATACATATGTATACATACAGCAGGGGTGGGTTCCTCCCGGATCACCCTGGTTCGTGCGGACTGGATGGTCGGTGAACCCGGAAGTAATTAACTTCCGGGAATGCTGGTACCACTCCTGGCCCCTGTCGCTGCAAAGCACCCTTGCCGACAAGGCAGTGCGACCTGCTCGGCATGAAGAAACAGCAAAAGAAGGAACAGGAGAGGAGTTCCAAGCAGGGCTTTTCAAACAGCCAAACTCCTTTCCTGTCCCTTTCTTTTGCTCTTTGAACAAGCAGTGCAGGTTGTGCTCCTGGTTCTGGGGATTTCCCCCCCCCCCAAAAAAAAGATCAGCTCCCCGGTGGCTTTTCGGGATTTTCTTTTTAAAAAACGCCTCTCCGGATGATCTTGAAAACCTGCAAGGTTGCTTTGGAAGGGGACAGATGGGTAGCATTTCCCCCTGCCCCACTCCCTGGGTGCCTGCAGCCTTGGAGCCTGCAGCCTTAAAGCAAGCCTTTGCACAGTAAAGAAAATCTTCTCACAAGCAAGAGAAGTTCTTAATTGCCTTTAATGTGCAAGTTGCTGCAGGCTCCGAGGCTGCAGGCAATCAGGGATGGGGTGGGGGGAATGCTGCCTGTCTTCCCCCTGCCATAGCAACCTCGAAGGTTTTCAAGATCGTCTGCAGAGGCATTTTTTTAAAAAAAATCTTCTTGGGAGGGGGAATGGGCTGCGCACAGAGGAGCTGGCACCCGAGGCACCCTGAAGCAGCGCCAGCCAATATGTCCATAAGAAAAGCCCCAAGGGCAAGTGTGGCAGCGCACCCACCTCCGCCCTGCTGGCTGCCCAGCAACGCATCCCCACCACCTCCTTCTACTCAGCAGGCGGGCCGGGTAGGGGCACGGGCATGGCCCAGGAAAGGGTGGTTAACGGGGGTCACTGCCCAGCCAGTCCTCACTCAGCAGCAGTAGCGAGTTCCACGATATTGCCTTCAAGGTGAGCAGTGGGCACCACGTAGCTGGGGCAGTGGGGCTCACCTGGCACCCACCCAGCCACCACTCAGTGGGTGGGATGGCCGGTGGGTGGAAGGTTGCCCTGGCGCAACTGAGGTGGCACGTCGTGTGGAGGCTTGGCGGGCATGAAGGGCTCCTGTCTTCTCTGGCCAGGCTGGAGCATGGGACCGCTGCCGCCACCTCTGCTCCCAAACGCAACTGTCAGCTGCAAGCAGGTGCCTGAAACTGCTGCTTGCAGTCATTTACGGCTGCAGATAGATTGCGCCTGTAGCGGGAAGCTCTTTGCCCTGTGAGAGCTCCTCTCCAGCACTCCTAGTTTGGTAACATCATCAGTGCTAGAAGGGAGTGGGGTTGTAGGGGAAGGAGGAGAAAAGACAAAAAGGAGAAAGAGAGGAGAAAGAGGAGGTGGGGGATAGTGGGATTGTTGCTGCTTTCTGAGCTTGGTGGTTTTCTTACAGGCATTTCATTACCAAACTAGGTAACATCATCAGTGCTAGAAGGAAGTGGCGGGGGGAGGAGGAGACAGTTGGGACAAAAAAGAAAAAGATAAGAAGGGAGAGGACTGTGGGGTCCTTTGGTGTTCTCTGAACGTGGTGGTTTTTAATTATTTTTAGGGATTTTTTATTGATTTATTGTTTATAGAATGTTTATTACAACAAATGTTATTCCTTTTTGCAAATATTTTCTTTGTGATGCAATATGTTGCTTTTAAGTGTTCAGACCAGGTTTATGTGTCTAAAGTGGCTGCTTTTCTATGGGCAGGCCAGTTTTCTTGCAAGGCAGCTTTGCCAGATTTAGTGTGTTTCACCCTCGTTGTTTACGTAATTCTGAGGTGGTTGATTTATTTATTTATTTTTATTTAAAACTTTTATATGCCGCCCAATCCCAAAGAACTCCGGGTGGCTTACAAACAAAATATAAAAAAACATAAAAACAATACAATTTAAAACAACAATTATCCATCATATTCATTCTAGTCGGGGCCGGACCTCAATAGTGAGGTCAACAGCCCCAGGCCTGCCGGAACAGCCAAGTTTTTACGGCTTTCCTAAAGGCCATCAGAGTGGGTATGGTCCGGATTTCCGGGGGGGAGTGGTTCCAAAGAGTCGGAGCAGCCACCAAGAAGGCTCTCCTCCGAGGGCCCACCAGCTGACATTGTATGGCTGACTGCACATGGATTGGAGGCCCAATCTATGGGATCTTGCTGGTCGCTGGGAGGTATGCGTCAACAGGCAGTCTCGAAGGTATCTTGGCCCTAAGCCATGTAGGGCTTTAAAGGTGATAACCAACACCTTGAATGAGTCCGGAGACCAATAGGCAGCCAGTGCAGCTCACGGAGGATAGGTGTAATGAGGGTGTACCTCAGCACACCCACTATCATCCGCGCGGCCGCATTCTGAACTAACTGCAGTCTCCGAATGCTTTTCAAGGGTAGCCCAATGTAGAGCGTGTTACAATAATCCAGCCTCGAGGTGACAAGGGCATGAGTGACTGTTAGAAGTGCATCCCAATCCAAATAGGGCCGCAATTGGTGCACTAGGCGAACGTGGGCAAAAGCCCCCCTGGTCACAGCCAACAGATGATGTTCCAATTTCAGCTGAGAAACCAGGAGGACTCCCAAATTGCGAGCCCTCTCCGAGGGGTGTAAATTTTCTCCCCCCAGGGTTAAGGATGGACTGTCCAAACAGTCCTTCAGTGGCAACATCTAAAGCCACTCAGTTTTATCGGGATTGAACACAAGTTTATTCACCCCCATCCAGACCCTAACAGCCTCCAGACATCGGCACATCATGTCCATCGCTTCACTGAGCTGGCAAGGGGCAGAAAGATATAATTGAGTATCATCAGCATATTGATGATACTTTACCCCAGGCTGTCACATGATCTCACCCAGCGGCTTCATGTAGATGTTAAATAGGAGGGGGGACAGGACCGAACGCTGTGGCACACCACACTCGAGGGGCCTAGGGGTTGACCTCTGCCCCCCAACCAACACCGACTGCGACCTATCAGAGAGGTAAGAGGAGAACCACCATAATACGGTGCTTCTCACTCCCACCTCCCCCAGGCATCGCAGAAGGATACCATGGTCGATGGTATCGAAAACCGCTGAGAGGTCAAGAAGCACCAGGATAGAGGAGTGTCCTCTATCCCTAGCCCGCCAGAGATCATCGGTCAGGGTGACCAAAGCAGTTTCCGTGCTGTATCCGGGCCTGAAACCAGACTGACAGGAGTCTAGATAATCCATTTCTTTCAAGGTCCGTCGGAGTTGAAGCGCCACTACCTTCTCAACAACCTTCCCTAAAAAAGGAAGGTTGGAGACGGGACGATAGTTTTTCAAAACAGCTGGGTCCAGGGAAGGCTCCTTGAGGAGGGGTCTCACCACTGCTTCCTTTAATGGTTGCAGGAAAAACCCCTCCTGCAAAGATGCATTGATAATCGTCTGGAGCCAGCCTCGTGTCACCTCTCTGCTGGTCGAAACCAGCCAGGAGGGGCACCGGTCTAATAAACAGGTGGAGGGACTCATTGCTTCCATGGCCTTGTCCACTTCCTCTGGGGTGACAAATTCAAACTCATCCCAAAAAATCTGATTAAGACTAGCCCTCGGCATCTCGGCTGGCATTGCCCAAACGGAGTCCAGGTCTGTCTGAATCTGAGTGATTTTATCCGACAGAAACTGAATAAACTCCTCAGCTCTTCCCTGCAAGGATTCCCCCACCTCCTTACCTTTCAGGAGGGAGCAGGTCACCCTAAACAGGGCGGCTGGGTGAGATTCCGTGGATGCAATAAGAGCGGAAAAATGTGCACATTTTGCCACCCGTATCGCCACTAGATAAGTCCTAATAAAGGCTCTTAGTAGTGATCGATCAGACTCAGAGTTACTAGCCCTCCAATGTTGCTCTAGGCGTCTCTTTTGGCGCTTCATCTCCCGGAGTTCCTCAGTGAACCGAGGTGCCCTCCTGGAGCTGCTGCCATGGAGAGGCCTCAAAGGCGCAATCCGATCCAATGCTCCAGCCGCTGCACTATTCCAGGCAGTGACCAAAGACTCGGCCGGATTGCGGACAATTGATGGTTCTGTGAGCACCTGTCCTTTATAATTTTCCACATTGCCTTGATGGATTTTACTCCAGTGCCTCCGTCTTTCCTGTCCTTAGGCTTAAGGAAAAAAAACTGGTTTCATTGGCAGTCTTGGAGGGGGGGATTCTTATTTTTTGGTGTTTTCCTGGCACTGTCATAGTTTGTGTGTGTGTGTGGGTAGGTGTGTAATGTCCCACAGTTATCTACGCATTAATAATGATCTAGTAATATTAATAATATCTAGTAATTAGTAATATCTAGTAATAACATCGTCTTGGCCACTCCCACCAGGTCACATGGATGGCAGGCCACTCCCATCTGGTCACATGGGTGGCAATCCACTCCCACAAAGGAGGCCACGCCCACAGAGTAGGTTCGAACAATTTTTGAAACCGACCCCTGACATACAGTATATGTCTGTGTATATATATTATGCAACAAACATGCCTTAGAAAGTTTTTATTGCTGACTTCCGGGGCGGGACCTTGCTGATGGCGGCAGCTTAACGAGCTGCCCCCGGGTTTCTGGTCGCGTTATCTGCCTAAATACCTGGTAGATAAACTCATTCTTCAAGCAAAGAAGACTGAGAGAGAGATCCAGCTGGTAAGAGCTTTTCTTTGAAGTTTGCAGCTTTTTTTTTTTTGCTGCGAATGGAAGGGGGGGGGCAACCGAAGGCTGAATCACATCTCCATGCCAGAAACCTCTGCTGTATTTATTATGGCGCAAAGTAAGGATCCTCCACTTAGGACAATTTTTGATATATTTATTTGAGATTAATACAAGCAGAGTCCATACCTGAGAACCTTATCTGCCTTTTTTTTAAAAAAAAAATCCTAGCTTCATTTTTACAAGAGCTTCCTTCGTGCACGGGGTTTTTTTTTTCTTAAAAAATAAGCTCCTAAAATGGTGATTGTGCCACATTCCTAACTATCCAGCAAAGAACAGTGATAAAAAAGATCAAAGGAGCAGCCAGCCAGCAGTCTCTTACTAATTAGTTTCACTTCTCTGAAGAGCTTACAAGATTTTTTTCCTATCAACTTTTAAAAGTTTTAAAAGACTCCTTGTTAATATAGAGACATTCCAAACAGAGATGAATATGCTGAACTGTTTTGTTACAATGCTAATCTTTTGAAACCTGCTTTGTTACAATGCCCTTTTCTGAAACCTTTTGAAAAACCTCTAAGAACAAATAAAGGGGGGACTTAATACTTTCTTTCCTCATAAGCTACACAGCGGGCCAGTAGAGTTTGAATAATTGTTGAATAATTGTTTGAAGAAAAGATATAATGGCATCAAAATTAAATCCGGGGAAACCTCTTCTTAGGAGTACATCTCACACACTTGGCACAAAGTCACAGCTTCCACCCTCTATGCCCCCTACTGGAGATTTGCTAACGAAAGAACTTTTTTTTGAAACTTTCAGAGAATTCAGAGAGGAGATAAAGAAACTTAAAGCAGACTTATATGATAAGCTTGATACTAAGATTGCCAAAACAAATGATGATATGCTGGGACTTGTAACTGTATTGACAGAATATGTTTCTGGAATGGAAGATAAGCTAGAGGTTCTTGATGAAGCCAACACTAATTTGACTTCCAAAACTGAAGTGGTGCAACAAAGAGTTGAAAACGCTGAAAAACAAATTGTTATGATACAGTACAGACAGATGGAGCTTGCATTAAGAGTCAGGGGGCTGCGCGAAGATAAACAGGAGAACTTGAAGCAGATTTTTTCAGAGGCTTTTAACCGTCTGGTGGAAAGACCGGGGTCCAACTTTGACTGGCAGATCGAAAAAATTTATCGCGCTAACTCTTGGGTGGCAAAACAGAAGCAACTCCCCTGAGATGTAATTATATACTTTGCTACAAGAGAGTTCAGAAACATGATACTACAAGAGTCTTATAATACCAGGCTTCAAATTGGCGGACAGGACTTGATTGTCTTGAAAGAAATACCACCCCAAATGCTAAGAGCCAGGAGAGATTATGCTTTTCTAGTGGAAGAACTCAGAAACCGTCAGATACAGTATAGATGGGATGTGCCATTTGGTATTATAATTACATTTGATAAGCAAAAATATCGTCTCAACTCTGTATGGGAAGCCCGAGATTTCTATCACAAGATCCTGAAGGTGGGATACCCTGAATCATCTGGATCTGGAGAAAGACCACGAGAAGGACAAGATAAACAGCAAATCACACAACTACCAGACAAAAAGCACCATTTCCTCCTTCCGGAAGGGCAAGGGGTCAGGGAACAAAGATCTAGCCGTATGACTACCAGACGAATGGGAAAACAAGGTACATTGCAACAACCTCAATAATCACCGGCCATTGATCAAGGAGTTGTGGTCTGAACTCTTTACAGAAGAGAAAAAAAAATATTTCACTATCTCAAACAGTTCAAGAACGATATAATTTGTCTGCAAGAAATTCATATCAAATCAACTGATCAAAAATATTTGTTCAACCCCGAACTTGGTCAATATTTTGTGACCTCTGCTACGGAAAAGAAAAATGGTATAGTTGTATACTTAAGAAAAGACATTAAGGCTGAACTAATTGAAGCAGATCCCTTTGGAAGATATATCGCATTAGACCTAATTCTAGAAGGGAAAAAGACTTGATGGACAACTTCGAATTGAGAAATGTTTGGTGAGAAAGAAACGCAGAGGCATATGACTTCACCCTTTTTTCTGATGGACATCAATCCCTTTCAAGGATTGATTTTATACAAATCACTAATGATTTATTTTCTAGGGTGAAGAAGACAAAGATTGCGGCGAGGGTCCTTTCGGATCATAACCCAGTCTGGATGGAATTGGGAAGGGTAGTGCAGGCAAGAAGGTCTTGGAGGTCGAATGAGAGTTTATTTAGATATGAAAAGTATATTAATGATTGTAAAAAATTGCTATCTGAATACTTTGTTCTGAATACGAATAAGGGTACATTCATGGAATTTGTAGGGGATGCAAGTAAAGCGTATATGAGAGGAGTACTGATGAATATAAACAAAATACATAGACATAAACAAGGGCAAAAACGAAAAGAATTGGAAGAAGAAATTAAAAGAAAAATGTGAAATGTATCCAAATTGTGTTATAGAGGGAAGGAGGTGTTTCAACAGGAGGAGATTTAAAAGGCATTCCGGGAATTTTTTTTTACAGAATTGTACAAAGGGGACAAAATTAAGGGTTTAGATATAGACAGATACTTAGATAAAGAGATAATACCCCTAGTTAGAGAAGAGTACAGGCAAAAGTTGAACCAACAAATAACCTCTGGGAAAATCCTGCAGGTAATCAAACAACTAAGATTAGGAATAATGTAAACTGCTTAAAGTTTGTGTAACGGCAAGAAGCTGAGTTCAACGCAGAGATTTTACTGATTTTTTTTCTTTTTTTTAATTTCCTTGGTTTTAATATATTTTAGACTGTGTTTGATAAAAAGCTATACCGTGTACGGGCTCTGGGAAGTCGGGGGGGGAAGGGTCCTAGGGGGGAGGGGGGGAGGGGGGAAATATAGTATGTGCTAGATTTTAAAGTAACATGATTGCACTTGTATACTGTTGCTTTTTTAATTCTAGTGTAAAAATAGGAAGCTGAATATATTGATAGATAGTAGAAATACACCGAAGGGAGGAGCAGAGGGAAAGAAGAAAGAGGGGTAGAGAGGGTGGGAGAGAGGATCGGAGGGAGGGTGAGATGGAAGGGAGGGAGTGTATTGGGAGAGCGGAGTGATAGAGGGGGAGGGGAAGTAGGGTAGAGGGGAATGTTGGAGGGGAGAAAGGAAAGTTGGAGGGGGGTGAAAGAAAGGGTGTATGGAGGGTTGAAGTGGTATATTGGGTTTGTATTTTGGGGAGTATTGTTGACAAGGATGGCTGTGTTTATTGCTCAATGTTATATGGCCCTGGTTATGCACAGTATATATGTGACTGTATGAAATGAAAATGAAAATAAAACATATTTACATTAAAAAATAGTTTTTATTGCTCACAAATGTTTGGAATAAATAGTCATTTGTGTATGTGTATAATTAATGCTTTTCAATGATAATGATTTATATAAAAATGGTAATAAAATTATACATGTTACAATAAGCATACAGAACATATAAATTAAAATATTCATATTTCAGAAACAAAGTTGGATTTCATAATCCCATTAATAACTATTTTCTAATGGAATTTCATTGCAATTTAAAACTATTCAAAATCTATAAACCATGTGTGCTCAAAATCACATTTGTGTGCATACACACACACACACACACATTCTAATTATGAAGTGTGTGCAAAGGATCAACATTAGGAAAATGTGAAACTGATACAATGATTATTGAAATATGAAACAATTTTTGGAACTTGATGACTAGTTGAATGTGGACATGTGTTCATGCAGGTTGCTTTTTAGTACAGTAATTAGAAAGTTAGAAATACAATAGCAGAGTTGGAAGGGACCTTGGTGGTCTTCTAGTCCAACCCCCTGACTAGGCAGGAAACCTTATACCATTTCAGACAAATAGCATTCCAACATCTTCTTAAAGACTTCCAGTGTTGGGGCATTCACAACTTCTGGAGGCAAGCTGTTCCACTGATTAATTGTTCTAACTGTCAGGAAATTTCTCATCAGTTCTAAGTTGCTTCTCTCCTTGATTACTTTCTACGCATTGCTTCTTGTTCTATCCTCAGATGCCTTGAAGAATAGTTTGACTCCCTCTTCTTTGTGGCAACCCCTGAGATATTGGAACACTGCTATCATGTCTCCACTAGTCCTTCTTTTCATTAAACCAGACGTACCCAGTTCCTGCAACCGTTCTTCATATGTTTTAGTCTCAAGTCCCCTAATCATCTTTGTTGCTCTTCTCTGCACTCTTTCTAGAGTCTCCACATCTTTTATACATCGTGGCGACCAACACTGAATGGAGTATTCCAAGTGTGGCCTTACGAAGGCATTATAAAGTGGTATTAACACTTCACGTGATCTTGATTCCATCCCTCTATTTATGTATCCTAGAACTGTGTTGGCTTTTTAAAAATATAAATTATATCAAATTAGCCACAAGTCCTCTGGAAATAAAATACAATTGGGAAACAGGAAAAGAAAAATACAGAAAAGTTCTATTACAGACACTGCTATCAAATCTCAAATAAGTTTTTCTTGAATCAAGGATTGGGGAGCAAATCAAAATTAAGTATTCAAAGAATAGTCTCTATCACTTATCATTCAGATGAACAAAAAAATTAAAAGAAAAAAATCAGTATTAATAAGCAATAATAAAAATATATACCTTGGCATTCTATGACCTGTAGACCACATCAGACCCATTGGCTGTCCCCGTCTGATCCGCAGTAGTGACAGGGGTGACAGCAGCAGGAGTAGCTCTATTGGTGCAGCCCCCCTCCACAACAGTCCCAGTTTTGCATGTGGCCCCTTGGAAAAATTAATTGTCCACCCCTGCTACAAGGATATAAATGCAACAATAATGTTGTTCATTATAACAATAATATTATAAGCAACTACCACTAGATGCAGTTCAGAAAATGTTACCAAGAACAAACAGAGATACAGTCCCACCAGCATTTTATTAGATAGCAAAGTCAAGTGAGTGAGAATTGAATGATTAGTACTAGATTATGGGTGCCAGTATACCAGTTTAAAAGATCAATTACCATGCTGTGTCTAATTATGGATCTGTACATCAAACAGAGCCAAAGATGTTGGTATTTTTAATCAAATCCAGCCATCCTCAGAAACGTTTTGATTCGTGTTTTTTTTAAATTGGAGCCCATTCAGTGTTCAAAAGACATATCTCTCCCTCCCTACTTTCTCCCTCTCATTCTCCCTCTTTCACTCTCTCTTGCCAGTAAACATATTGATTGGTGGATGGGTGGAAGATAAGAAAGAGAGGGAGGGAGGATGGGAGGGAGGGAGGAAGGGAGGAAGGGAGGAAGAAAGAAAGAAAGAAAGAAAGAAAGAAAGAAAGAAAGACAGAAAGACAGAAAGACAGAAAGACAGAAAGACAGAAAGAAAATGATGTATTTTAATTATTGCAAATCAGGAAGTCTTAAGGAATATTTTGATGAAAGTTGAGAGTGTAAAAGACAACCTTCTATTTAATATTAACAGAAACAAAGAAACAAAGAGTTAGAGAAAAATGTCAACCAAAGCCAATCCAAAATAACTAGATGGAGAAGCAGAACAAGTAACAGGTTATATATCTCAAGGCTCAAAGGATCATAAGAACCATGAAATACAGAGAAGTTCTCTACTTGGGACAATGGCTATGATAGATCTAGACAAAATGCTCAGTGGCAGAGGTATCACCCTGACAAGAAATGTATTATTTGAAGAAAATTTATAGTATTTATTTTTAACATATTTATTTTCATTCCTTATTTTAGTCATATAGATGACTGAAATAATAGACACAGATGTACAGAGTATGAGGAACAATCAGGTTGAATTAGAAAGTCAAGTAAATGAGGCCAGATATGATACTGTTGCTTTTACAGTGTTGGGATGAAACCCACAAATGGAACCTACAGCTAGACGGATTTAAATTATTTTTAAAAAAGAGACCAAATAAAAGAGGAGGTAGAATTGCACTATATATAAGGAATAACTATATCTCTACAGAAATAGAGCACAATGATCAAAACTGTCTTGAATTCATTTGGGTCAATATAAAAAGGGTGGGGGGAATGACATAACCATAGGTATATATTATAGGCCACCGATGCAAACAGAGGAAATAGATAAACTTTTTGCTAGTCAGTTAACTAAGGTATATAGGAAGCACATTATAATAGTGTTTGGGGACATTAACTATTCTGAAATCAAATGGGAGACAAACTCTCCACCAAGTAGAAGATCAAATAGGTTCCTGACAAACCTAGCAGACAACTTTGTGTCCCAAAAAGTAGAGAAGATAACTAGGGTCATCCATTTGGACTTGATTCTCACTAACAGAGATGAAATGATATAAGATGTTGAAGCTACAGGAACTTTGAGGGGAAGTGAACATGCAATATTGGAATTCAACAATATGCAACCACAAGCAATGGAACAAAGTCAAACTAGAGTCTTGGACTTTAAGACAGCTAATTTCAATGAATTTAAAGAGAGCTTGGAAAATATTCCATGGATGAGAATCCTCAGGGGGAAAACAACTCAAGAAACCTGAGAAATTTTTAAGTGATATTATAAAATCCCAGTCTAGCAGAATGCCAATGAAGAAGAAAAATAACAGCTCTCAAAATAAACTAGCATTACTGCATAAAAAACTCTGATAAATTGAAAGACCAAATGGACAAGTATAAAAAGTGAAAAGAGGGGCACATAACTAAAGCAGAATATCAGCAAATAGCCTGAACCTGCAAATATGAAGTGAGAAAAGCTAAGGCTCAAAATGAACTAAGCCTTCTGACAAAAGTAAAAAAAATAACAAAAAACATGTAAAAAAACAAAAAATGTCAAGGAAACGATTGGTCTATTCCATTAGTGGGAGAAAGTGGCAAGAAGGTGACAAGCAACAAGGAGAAAGCAGAACTACTTAACTCATTTTTGCATCCATCTTTATATGAAGGGGGGAAAAAACAGTCCAACCTGTCAAAAACAGTACCTTAATAAACAGATTAGGTACTCAAGTTAAAATAGGCAAGAAAATGATAAATGAGCAACTATCCACTGTAGATGAGTTCAAATCACCAGGGCCAGATGGATTACACCCAAGGTTCTGAGGAATTAGCAGACGTGATCTCAGAACCACTTGCCTATATCTTTCAAAGATCCTGGAGCATCAGGGTCTGGAAAAGAGCTGATGTAGCTCCCATCTTCAAAAAAGAAAAAAAAATAGATGCAGAAAATTACAAACCTATCAGACTGACCTCTTGAAAAGATACTCAAACAATGAAACAGCAAACACCTAGAGGCAAACAAAGTCATAATCAAAAGCCAACATGGTTTGTCAAAAATAGATCATGCCACACAAATCTTATTGCAGTGATAAAATTAGTTGACCAGAGGAATGCTGTGCATATAATGGACTTCAGTAAGCTATTTGATAAAATAGATCGCAGTCTACTACTTGATAAAATAGAAAAATGTGGGTTAGACAGCATTACCACCAGATATTCATAACTGGCTGACCAACTATACTCAACGTGTAGTCAGCAATGGAACTGCATCTACATGGAGGGAAGTATGCAGTGGGTTATCCAAGGCAGTTTTAGGCTAGTTTTCTTCGATGTCCAGTAATGATTTGAATGAGGGGATATATAGGGAATTCATCAAATTTGCAGATGACACCAAGCTGGCATGAATAGCCAACATCCAAAAGATAGGCTTAAGATACAGAAGAATCTTGACAGATTTGAACATTGGGCACTATCGAACAAAATAAAATGCAGTGGTGAAAAAAATAAGGTTCTACATTTAGACAAGAAAAACCAAATGTACATGTACGGTTAGGGTTAGGGTTTTGCTGTGCTGTGAAAGACACTCTCGGTCTCCCAGCAAGAGCAGTGGTAGAGAGAAGCAGCCACTGGCCTGGAGAGCACATGGAGTCGCTCCATGTGTTCTCCGATGACCTGTTTTCTCACCACTGCTGCTCTTGCTGGAAAAATCGTCTTGTGCAGCACAGCAAAATTTAGCAGCCATGAGCAGCCACTTTCCTCTAAGTCCTATTTGGAAATCGCTGCGTCAGAGAGAAGCAGCCAGGTTGAATGCTGTTTCTTTCTGCCACAGTACTTTCCAGATGAGATTTTCAAGACCCAGAATAGCAACTCCTAGTTGCTAAATTTCTCTGTGCTGCACAAGATGGTTTTCCAGCAAGAGCAATGATGGAGAGAAAACATATCACCAGAGAAAAAGTGGAGTGGCTCCATGTGCTCTCCAGGTCAGTGGCTGTTTGTCTCTGCTTAGCGCTTTACGGATGGGACAGTAAGGTAAGAACCTTACCCAAATCACTTCAGCCCACCTCTGCCATCCCCCTGCTCCCCCTTCCCGTGCTGTCCCTCTGTGACCCTTTTGGCCAAGCGCGGCAGGCCACAGGCCAGGTAAATTGCTTCAGTCTGGGGGGAGGGTGCAGTTTGAGACAAGGGCATGGTTCTTTAAATGATCGTGGGCAGACGACCTGGCCATCGGGAATGCCAGGAAGGCTACGGGGAAGGCAGGAAAGCATGGTGGGGGTATGTGCCATGTGGAAAAGAGTAGGGAAGGCAAGTGGGGATGGGGGAAAGCTAGCCAGGCCGTGACTCTCGGGCTTACTTACCCAGCCAGGCAGACCAGGGCCGCTCAGTTTGGCTGCAGCAGGCACCACGTGGGAAGGCAGCCAAGCCACAGAGACTGTGTGGTCAATGCAAGCGAGGAGCTGCACAGTGTGCTGTGCTGGAAAGGCGAGATGAAGAGTGACTGGGCAGGGTGGGGTAGGGTAAGGGGGTGGGTGAGGTGGAGCAGGTGGGGCAAGCAGCAGGCAAGCGGTGAGTCAGCCAGCGGGTGGGGGCTGGGCCAGCTAGAGATAGCATTTGCCGGTTCTCCAAACTACTTGAAATTTCCACTACTAGTTCACCCAAATCAGTCCAAACTGGTTGAATATCACCTCTGTTCTAGGCATATATGTCTGATTGTAGAAATATGCAGATCAAGACTTATTAGTTTGGGAAATATTATTATGTTGTGTGTTGTACTAATAATTCTCACAAATTCTACTGGGAGAAAGGAAGAAAGAAATAATTATGATTTATCATTTTTGAAAATATGATTGAGATGCACACCCGAACATAAGGTGACCAGACTTCCCATTTTTGGCGGGACAGTCCCTCTTTTGAACAATTTGTCCCACATCCTGCGGCGTTTTAAAAAAGTCCCGATTTTTTTTTTAAGTACAAAAGGAAAAATCTGCAAAAAGTCACGGGGAGCCCCAGGGATTGTTCCTCGCAAAGCATCATGGTTGCAGAGAATGCAAATGAAGGTGCTTATCTCCCCGCCCAGCTCTGTGTGCTTGTATTCAAATTGGAGTCACGCTGAGTCCTATTCAGAAGGCGGAGGGACGCTGTGCTTTTTTGTTTTGTTTTACCTATGTCCTCACAACCATGCAAAAGTGGGTTTTGTGCTACAAGGATCTTTCTTTCCCTGTCTGCGGTTCCGATTGCAGTCATCCTTTGCCTCGGATTAAAGCACCATTTCTCATTCCTTGCAAAACTTTATTGGTCTCTGCTGCCCCCCCACCCCCGACCTTGTTAGCCCGTGGGTTTTGTCCCCTTCCAAGGAGAGAGTGGGAAAGAGAGGAAGGAAGGAGGGAGGGGGGAAGGAAAATAAGAAGGGAGGGGGGAAGAAGATGGAAGGAGAAAAGATGGAAGGAAGGAGAAAGAATAGAAAGAAGAAGGAGGAAGGAGAAGCAATAGCAATAGCAATAGCAATAGCAGTAGACTTATATACCGCTTCATAGGCCTTTCAGGCCTCTCTAAGTGGTTTACAGAGAGTCAGCATATTGCCCCCAACAATCTGGGTCCTCATTTTACCCACCTCGGAAGGATGGAAGGCTGAGTCAACCCTGAGCCGGTGAGATTTGAACCGCTGACCTGCTGATCTAGCAGTAGCCTGCAGTGCTGCATTTAACCACTGCGCCACCTTGGCTCAGGAGGAAGGAGGAAGATGGAAGAAGAAAGGAAGGAAGAAAAAGAGGAAGGGAGGGAGAAAAGAAGGAAAGAGGTAGGAAGAGAAGGGGAAGAGAGGGAAAGAGCAGAAAGACAAAGAGGATGAAGTTGATAGGCAAGAGGAAGGAGAAAGGAAGGAAGAAAGAAAAAGGGAGGGAGAGTAAAGAAGAAAAGATGGAACTAGAAAGGAAAGAAGGGAGGGAGGAAAGGGGAAGACAGGGAAAGAGCAGAAAGACAGAGAAGGTGAAGGTAGATAGGCAGAAGGAAGGAAGAAGGAAGAAATAGGAAGGAGGGAAGGTGAAAGGATGGAAGGAGGCAGGAACAGAAGCGAAGGGGAAGAGAGAGATGGAAAGAGCAGAAAGACAGAGAAGGTAAATAGGTAAAAGAAAGGAAGCTGAAAGAATGGAAGGAGGAAGAGAAAAGGAGAAAGGGAGTGAGTGAGGAAAGAAGAGAGGATGGAAGGAGAAAGGAAGTAAGAGAGGGAAAGAGCAGAAGACAGATAAGGTGAAAGTAGATAAGCAAGAGGAATGAAGGAAGGAAGAAGGAAGGATGGAAGGAGGAAGGAAAAAGAAGGGAGGAAAGAAGAATATAATGGAAGAAGAAAGCAAGAGAAGGGAAGAACAGAAAAATAAAGAAGGAAGGAAGGTGAAAGGATGGAAGGAGGAAGGAAGGGAAGGGGAAGAGAGATCTAAAGAGCAGAAAGATAGAAGGTAGATAGGCAAGAGGAAGGAAGGAGAAAGAATGGAAAGGGAGGAAGGCTAGAAGGAAGAAAGAGGGAGGGAGGGAAGGAAGGAAGGAAGGAAGGTAAAAGGAGGAAGGAAGGAAGGGGTACTTCCACTTGTAGGCTTGGGACTGAATGCAGGAGGAGTCTCTCCATAGGATCAGCTACTCCTCTGATCATGGTCTATGAAAATGTTACTGCCTGCCTGATGCAAATTTAGACAGATGGTGCTTTGGGCTGCCCCTCAAATCCCCCCCTTTACTCCTCCCCCTGTAGAATTCAGCCCCCTGAGTTTTGCCTTTGTGGGGCATCTAAATTAAGGTGACCAGACATCCCGCTTTTGAACAATTTGTCCTGCGTCCTGCCACGTTTTTAAAAAGTCCGCCTTTTTTAAAAAAAATTAATCAAGAAACACCCCCCCCCCCCGGTCAATGGTGTCTCTCTTTACCAATGTTAAAATCTGGTCACCTTAAGAAAGAGAAAATATTAGGTTTATAGGTTTATAGGTTTTATTAGTATTTGTAGGCCGCCCTTTTCCCTGAGGGGACTCAGGGCGGCTCACACAAAAACCAGGGAGGGGGGGGATACAACATTGAGATAACAACATATAATAAAATAATAAGCACCATACATTCATCATTCGGGCGGGGTAATAATTCTTATCCCCAGGCCTGACGGGCGAGCCAGTTCTTCAAGGCTGTGCGGAAGGCTTGGACGGTGGAGAGG
Organism: Thamnophis elegans; assembly: GCF_009769535.1. NCBI lineage: Eukaryota > Metazoa > Chordata > Lepidosauria > Squamata > Natricidae > Thamnophis > Thamnophis elegans. The sequence continues at coordinate 26,785,939 of NC_045551.1, forward strand.
GTACGAATCTCCACGGGGAGCTCGTTCCAAAGGGTCGGGGCTACTGCTGAGAAGGCCCTCCTCCTTGTAGTTGCCAGCCGACACTGGCTGGCCGATGGAATGCGGAGGAGGCCTAATCTATGTGATCTTATAGGTCGGAGGGAAGTAATTGGCAGAAGGCGGTCTCTCAAGGCGGTCTCATTAGATATGCTTTTCCATGTTTCCATATCAAGGAGTACAGATAGAGTAAAACAAGCTGATTAATAACCTGAAAAAGGTCATCCATTTATTTGGATATTGCCATCTAACTCACATGTACCCAACATAAAACATAAAAAGTGTATATATTTTGTAAAGTAAAGCAATAAAGACAAAAAGCAGACTGAGAGGCTGAAATCTCAATTGCCTTCAACACAGTAACAGTGTATAAAGACTCGTATCTTGTACAAGAGGTTGGATTAGAAGACCTCCAAGATGCCTTCCTGTCCTATAATTCTTGCTCTTTCTGTGTCCTATTCAGCAATTTGTATGTCATCTTCATGTTTTGTCATGAAAATCTATTCAGAATAAGAGACTTTTATCTTTCTGATTGTCCACTCACATGATAGTCTATAGTTTGCACAATAATGAAGGGCTGGGTTTTTGAACCTTTTGAATTCTATGTTGTAGCTATGCATTATATTTCCACATTTTCATGCGGAAATAGAATCACTTTCTGTGGATGAAAATTAACTGTAGTAGCAGATGCTGATGAGGGGGATAAATCTCTTTCCACATGACTACTGCTTGAATGTTTAATTCCCCAAATACACTTACCTGTTTATTTGGCATAATTTTCTGCAGCTGTGACTGAGCAAGAAATGATAGCTATCACTGCTGCTTTTCATGACATTTCACATAACAGAACCAAAGACACACTGTGAAGTATCACAAGTCTCCCTCGCTGGCTAATGTGGGTTATAAAATGAGAATACAATGTCTGAATATATAGTGCATTCAGAAATTATTCAGACCCCATTCACTTTTGTCAAATTTTCAATGCTGCAGCCTGATTCTACAGTTGTTGAAATGCATTTTTGTCACTAATCTACATTCACTACCCCATAATGATAAAGTGAAAAGAGAATTTTAGAAATGTCTGTAAATTTAGTAAAAAGAAAAAGCTGAAATATAATATTGGTATAAGTATTCAGACCCTTCATGCAATCCTTTGTTAAAATACCTTTGGCAGCAATTACAGCCTCAAGTCTTTTTGTGTATGCAAAGACAAGCTTTACACACCTGGGTGGGGGATATTCTGCCATACCTCCTTGCAAATCCTCTCAAGCTCAGTCAAGTTGGATAGTGACCGTTGGCATACAGCCATTTCCAGGTCTCTCCAGAGATGTTCAATAGGTTCAAGTCAAGACTCTGGCTGGACCACTCTAGGATAATCACATAGTTGTCCCTAAGCCACACATGTGTTGTATTGACTGTGATTAGGTTCGTTGTCAAGTTATAACCCTTCAGCCCAGTCTGAGGTCCTGAGTATTGTGAAACAGGTTTTCATTGAGGATATTCCTGTACTTTGTGTCATGTAACTTTCCCTCAACTTTGACCAGTCTCCCAGTCCTTGCTTCTGAAAAACACCTCCACAGCAGTGGTGGGTTGCAGGCGGTACACCCCGGTATAGGCATACTGGAGCCTGCCCGGAGTACCAGATACCGTTCCGGTACAGTGCTCTGGAGGGCCCACCCGAGCTCCTTACTGATCTTTTAAGTGTTCGACGCTTCTGCGCACGGCACGTACAGCGCCTGTGTGACACTCCGCTGAGCAGCTGGAGCATTGCGAAGGCTCACAAGAGGCGTGTGCTGCATGCGCATGTGCTGGGCACGTCCATGTGGACGATGCTGGGTCCGTTCCAACCGTACTGGTTGGAACGGGATCCGGAACCCACCACTGCCCCACAGCATGACTCTGCCACCACTATGTTTCACTATTGGAATAATATTGGGCAGGGGATGAGTGGTGCCTGGTTTTCTCCAGACATAATATTTAAAATTAAGGTCAGACAGTTCAATCTTGGTTTCATCTGACCAGAGAATCTTGTTCCTCGTAGTCTGAGAGAACTTCAGGTGCTTTTCTGCAAACTCCAAGCAAGCTTTCACGTGTTTTGCACAGAGGAGAGGCTTTTGTAAAGCCCAGATCAGTGGAGGGCTGCAGTGATGGTTGTCCTTCTGGATCTTTGGAGCTCAGTCAGAGTGACCATCGGGTTCTTGGTCACCTTTCTTACTAAGGCCCTTCTTCCCTGATTGCCCAGTTTGGCTGGGTGACCAGCTCTTAGAACAGTCCTGGTTGTCCCAAACTTCTTCCATTGAAAATTATGGAGGCCACTGTACTCTTTGGAACTAGCAATAGCTAGTTCAATAGCACTAATTGCCTGGACAGCCTTGTGATACTTAGTTCAAAGCTCAGTGGTAAACAGCTAGAGCTATATTATGTGTTTTACATCGATAAAAGTTGGTTCTATTTACAGATAGAAACACTTTCAAATCTTCCTTTCTTTTTATCTGTAAATAAGTTGTCACTAAGTCAATTTTGCCAGTAAAGTTGACAAAATTGTACTTAAATCTGGATAAGAGAAATTGTCTGATAGTAGTGAATCATTGTTAATTTTAAAATCACTGCATGAAATTTCATTCATTTAACTCCTAGAGACAGAATCAAAATTAATGGATTTTTTTCCAGTTTTTGAAGGAATTCCCTCAACTTCAATAGATCCAGTTCAGTTTCCAGCTTTTTCCATGTCACATCAAAGTAAGCACAGCTTATGAAACTATGTCTTGGTAAGTTTCTATTTCACTTTTTATATGATAAGAATGTGGCTATCATCTTTGAGCACTGGAGCAGTAGCATCCAATAGCTTTTTTGAACTTATTCTTTGGGAATTTGGCAATAGAAAACATAATGTATCGGTAGGTTGATGGAATCCAGTGACAGCTTTCTCAAAGAATCATGACCCTGTGTTTGTCCATCTGTTCTTGCATCATTTAAGTCCAACATATTTTTTTCTATTTTATAGTATAATTATCAGTGTTACTCAATAGGAATGATTTTCTCTGCAGTATAAATTTTTAATTCTATTTAGGTTCTCTGATATTCCTCTCAAAAGCATGCTGTAATATACGTAACACAGTGAAATGAGCATGTAATTGTCTATATTTTGTCATTTTAGTGTGAGCAATATTACTCAAAGTTCATTTTTACTTTACTATACTTTTACTTTAAAGAGTACCAAGTTAGCTACCTTGGTTTTATTGTCAAATTCTTTATATATGGCATGCACAATTGTTCCCTTTATAAAGTAGTGGCTTATTTCATTTCAGCATATAAGTACTCTGTTTCCTGAGCAACAGCTGCTAGTTGCTTCCTATTTCCACTTAATGTTCTTCTGGTTTCTGCTTTAAATCTGCATTCAGTTTGGGGGAGGTGTTTAAAGTTTAAACCTCTGCCACAATGGTAACACCGTTCATTTTGATCTACTACTGGTTATTGGTACAGTGTTGCAAGTTTGTTGACATTTTCCTTCATGCCTGGCTAGAATTCTATAGTATCTTCTGGTTTCTCTGGAGATAACAATTTCAGATGTACTCTTAAATCTTAATTCTGTCTTTGTTAAGAGTCTTTTTTGAATGCTGTATTTCAGAATTCCATGAAATAGCCAGTGTCTCAATACATTGTGCTGAGAGAACAGCTGCAATATCCAGACAATTTTCAGCTGCATTTGCTACAAAGGATTTTCCTGCTTTATTATTTGCAGTTATAAAAGACCCTGCAGTCAGAATAATAAGCTGGATGTTTTGCATTCTACATTTAATAAAACAGGCACCTTTTTTCTACAACTATATCGTCTTAGCTTCAACTACTTTCTCAGATCGCTCTGTATATAATGCCCAATCAGTTGCTGACTGGTGGTATCAAAGGCATTCATCTTTCCAATAAAACTAGCTCTCTGATGTATTCTTGTACTTTTATCTTGGTGTGGTTTTTCATTGTTTTCCTGTTTCTTTCTTTTGCTACTTGCTGCCCACCCAATTGTCCCAAGCCATATCCCAGACATCTAGTGATGCTTAAATAGCTTGTCTCCCACTCCCGGGATCCAATTCTATTACCCTGGTTGCATGTTTTATACTGATCAACCAAAAGCACCAGAATCAGGAGTAAGATTTTCTGGTGTTTGCTTTAGTGAAGGTTGTAGGAGAAACTGACTTCAAGAATCATAATATAGACAGGGAGGCCAAGATAATAGAATAACAATACTAGATCACAGATATGTTTACTCAGCCATAATAAATACAATAATAATGTAAAATATGACAATGCCTTCTTCTGAAGTACTAAACAATAGGCATTATTTCAAAATCAACCACTCTAGTGATAAGAAGTTAGTTCAGTGGGATTATCCATAGAGGCCTAGTAATCACATCATTTACATATAATTATTTTTGTTTTAATATTTATTAAACTTAATTATTTTTAGTTTTTATTTCAGCTCCACGCATTTCCTTTTCTGACCAGTTTTGGATTGCATATGAGTTCTCCTTCCTTCCTTTTGCTAAATATTATATTACACTGCTTTAGTTTGAATAACCACTATTCATTTAGCTGTGATAGATTTTAGTCTCTGCAATGTAAAATAACAGCAATACATTTCTCCCACCACATACTGGCCTGGAATTCAAAAACCATCCAATCAAAGACAGACTCTTAGAAGAAGTTGATCACCGCAGAAAAGGGATATAAAACAATACTGGCTGTATAATGCTCCTGAAAGCCTTTTCCATCTTCAGACATTTCTTTCTCCTTGCTCCCACCCCCATATTAACTCTTTATCATCATCATTGTCATGGTTTGAGTACTCACACACAACATAAGTAGGATATTGATTTTTGAAATGAAAAGATTGATTTTCTCCCAATCTTTTATTAAAAAGCTCAAGGCTTTTAATAAATGAATTTGTGGCCTTTCAGTGAATTAATGGAGCTTCTTCCACTGGATCCACTCTTAAGATACCATCTAGATCTATTAAACGTCTTATTTCTAAGGTTGTTAGAATTTACCCTGCAACACTTAATAACATTGTGAATGATCCCAGGGCTGAAAACACATAGCCAGATGATGTAAGATTGTGGTTTCATGCAGTTTATGCATTTCTACATCATAGACAATTTAGGAATCCTTCGAAGGTTTTTTTTTCTCCCTTACCACTACTATTACTATTATAGATACTGGGATAGTAGGTTAGCATAGTGATTTAATATGTTTCATTTATGTATAACACAAAGAGAAGGAGTTGGCTACTCTCTTTACAAAATCATTTTCTCAAGAGATCAGGAGACTCAAGAGAGAGTCTAAGACAGGGTGTCAAACTCATGGCATTATGTTGTCATCATTTGACATATCACGACTTCCCCACTTCACTAAACTTGGGGTGGGCGGGCCAGTAAGTGACACATCCAGCCTGCAGGCCATGAGTTTGACACCCCTGGTCTAAGACTTATTCATTTCCTGACAGTTATCTGGACAACACAAGGGCTGTCTTTTATTAATGTGTGGCCTGTAAATAGATCATGATCAGTTTTGATTATCTAAATGTAGATACCATAGTCAAACTCAAGTTCGCCATCTGAATATTACTTTGAGCTATTATTGCTCTCTTAAAACATAATTTTGATGGTGGAATAATGATTTTCCATTTTGATGTGTAAGGTACTTATTCGCAAGTCTTGGGAAATCACTATGTTTCCATATGTTAAGTTTAGTGAAACGTAAATTTAATTCCTTTCTTCTCAAAGGCCTATAATTTTCAATTTCCTATGAGGTCTTCTTTTTGTTTGTTTGTTTTTGGTGTTGTTTTTTGGAATGGGAAAGCCCATATGAATAGATAAATCTAAAATAAAACATGTTGCAGCTACAAACACCTTCCTAAATGAGCTAATGCTGATTTTCACCCAAGAACCTGAAAAACATTTTTAAAATGCTATTTTAAAACCCAAATTTTACAGTTTTTAAATGTATTTATTTTAGTATGTATGCATTTATTTCTAGGTAACTTACATTTTAAAAACAAGAAAATCAGAATTGAGGAAAAGATCACAGGTATTCAGAATAGAAACCAAACACCACACCAAAAAACCCACAATTTATTAGGACTCAGCAGCCATCTGTTGTGACTCAGCAGATGTCTGCTGTGAGTCTTTTCAGGATACAAGATTCATTATGCAGCTGGGGCTTGTTAGAGGCAGGTTTGGAGATAAAAGGACAGATGCTGCCACACCCTGGTCGCAGGAGTCAACATTCCTTCGTGCGTACAACAATGCTTGTTACACTTGGATAAGTGTTTTGGTGTTTCATGTAACCCTGATTCGTGGAAACTTTGGAAGAAGTGCATTGCTTGTAAGAGTTGTTTTGTATTCTGTTATCTGCTCGTTAGAGACTGTATTTATGTTATTTTGGGGCTCGAAGCCAGTCTGAGCTGAAAACTGATAAAGAAAGTTCCTTTTAAGTTTATTCGTCTTGCCATTTGTTGAGAGTCGTGAAGGGGGGACAGAAAAGATTGACTCCTACCTGACAAGCCTCCATTTCATTAACTATGGAGCAATTACATGCTGCACATACGCAACTTGTGTAACAAATGGCTGTCCTGACGGATCAAATGGCACAATTGCAGAGAGCTGTAAGACACCCCCCCCCAGCCAAGGAGGAAGTGCCCAGGAGCCATGCCAGATAAATATGATGGGAGTCTGGCCATGTTTGCAGCATTCTTGGGACGATGCCGGCTGTTTATTAGCCTGAGAGCGGAGGACTTTCCCACTGACCGGACGAAGGTGGGATTCATGATCAGTTTGCTCTCAGGCACAGCTGCCCGTTGGGCCACCCCCTTGTTAGTTCAGCAAAGCCCTTTGTTGGATGACTTCCAGGCCTTCTGCCAGTATTTCAACTGGATGTTTGAAGATCCGATCAAGGGGGAAACAGCTGCCACAAGTTTGAAATCACTGCAGCAGGGGAGTGGTTCATTGCAGGACTATGTGTCTGAATTCAGGCTACATAGCCAGGATTTCACATGGAATGAACCAGCTCTAATGGACACGTTCCAGGATGGATTGTCTGAGGCCTTGCAGGATGAACTGATGAGGGTGGACAGGACACCGACGTTCTACGAGTTGGTCCACCTGTGCCTCCAGATAGACGCCCAGCTGCAAAGGTGAAGGCCTCACCGTGTATTCCAGGGGACCACCAGCATGCCGGTTCAGCAAGAGACTGCAGTGGACTGGGAGGAGCCCATGGAGTTGGGTGCTGTCCGACCTCGAGTGTCACGGACAGAGATGGACAGACGACGTGCGGAGGGATTGTGTTTTTACTGTGGGGATCTTGGACACGTGGCAGGGAGCTGCCCCAAGAAGAACAGAAGGGTTGCACGGACTGCAGCCTTCCCTCAGCAACGCACCATCAAGTCGGACAACCAGCACGTTGGTGCGGCCGTGTTACCCCGTTCGTACAAGATAGCATGCGTTCGGGGGGGGGGGGTGTGGAGTCCCAGGGCGGATGCCCTGCTGAGTAAAGAAAAGAACTCCGACCCTGCGAACTCATTTCCACCTCGGACTGTTCTACCCATTGCATCCTGCACTGCCGTTTGTCATCTCGTGAGCATGCAGGCTCTGGTACAGGATGCACAGCGGGGTGATGACTGGGTGGAGCGACAAAAGGCGGAAGTGGGGCCGCCGTCCCCATGGACTTTGGAAGGGGATCTTTTCAAGTGTTGGGGCTGGCTCTATGTTCCCGCAGGGCACATCCGTCGACGGGTGCTCGCGCAGATACATTGCGCATCTGCAGCAAGACATTGGGGGTTTGTTTGGATGTTGCGCCTGGCCTCCCGTCAATGTTGGTGGCCCCATCTGAAAAATGACGTACGGAGGTGCGTGAAGTCATGTGCCCAGTGCCATTGGGCCAGGTCTACAAAGAGAACTCCGCCGAGATTCCAGCCCTTGTCGACTCTGGTTCCCGCAGCATTGGACTTTGTCTCTAGGGTCCCAGTGGGATACCAGGGTCTTGGACTGTGTTCCGAGGAGGCCGTCATCAACCCTTCTGGGCCGCACCCCGATCGTTGAAACCGGGGGAAGGGCTCTGTGGGAGGGGATTGCGTGGTGGCTCGGCAGGAGTCGGTGGAGCTGCCGCCGGATTCTGATGGTGAGGGGGCATATGAGTTGGCCTTGGAGGAGGTGGAGGACCCTGGACAGGGTGTTAAGGCTCGGCCGAAGCTGGTAGAGGTGCCATCAACCTCCGATGGTAGGAGGCTGGTGGGTCAGCCTTGCAGAGGGTGGAGGACCCTGGAAGGGGTGTTAAGGCTCGGCCAAAGCTGGTAGAGCTGCCATCAACCTCCGACGGTAGGGGGGCTGGTGGGTCGGCCTTGTGGAGGGTGGATGATGCTGAAAGGGGTGTCAACACCGGGAAGGGCGGAACAAACATGGTGGCCACCAGATACCTAAAGAGTTCTGATTCAAGGGGGCTATGCCTTGGGATTCATGAAAAAGGCACCAAGGGAAATGGGTGTGGGTCATCTTGTGGACACGACATTCCCACTGTAGCCAGACCATCGGACCCCAGGGAAAGGGCCCTGCGGTGGGGGATAGTGTTGTGATTCAGCAGATGTCTGCTGTGAGTCTTTTCGGGATACAAGATTCAATATGCAGCTGGGGCTTGTTAGAGGCAGGTTTGGAGATAAAAGGACAGATGCTGCCACACCCTGGTCGCAGGAGTCAACATTCCTTCGTGCGTACAACAATGCTTGTTACACTTGGATAAGTGTTTTGGTGTTTCATGTAACCCTGATTCGTGGAAACTTTGGAAGAAGTGCATTGCTTGTAAGAGTTGTTTTGTATTCTGTTATCTGCTCGTTAGAGACTGTATTTATGTTATTTTGGGGCTCGAAGCCAGTCTGAGCTGAAAACTGATAAAGAAAGTTCCTTTTAAGTTTATTCGTCTTGCCATTTGTTGAGAGTCGTGAAGGGGGGACAGAAAAGATTGACTCCTACCTGACAAGCCTCCATTTCATTAACTATGGAGCAATTACATGCTGCACATACGCAACTTGTGTAACAAATGGCTGTCCTGACGGATCAAATGGCACAATTGCAGAGAGCTGTAAGACACCCCCCCCCAGCCAAGGAGGAAGTGCCCAGGAGCCATGCCAGATAAATATGATGGGAGTCTGGCCATGTTTGCAGCATTCTTGGGACGATGCCGGCTGTTTATTAGCCTGAGAGCGGAGGACTTTCCCACTGACCGGACGAAGGTGGGATTCATGATCAGTTTGCTCTCAGGCACAGCTGCCCGTTGGGCCACCCCCTTGTTAGTTCAGCAAAGCCCTTTGTTGGATGACTTCCAGGCCTTCTGCCAGTATTTCAACTGGATGTTTGAAGATCCGATCAAGGGGGAAACAGCTGCCACAAGTTTGAAATCACTGCAGCAGGGGAGTGGTTCATTGCAGGACTATGTGTCTGAATTCAGGCTACATAGCCAGGATTTCACATGGAATGAACCAGCTCTAATGGACACGTTCCAGGATGGATTGTCTGAGGCCTTGCAGGATGAACTGATGAGGGTGGACAGGACACCGACGTTCTACGAGTTGGTCCACCTGTGCCTCCAGATAGACGCCCAGCTGCAAAGGTGAAGGCCTCACCGTGTATTCCAGGGGACCACCAGCATGCCGGTTCAGCAAGAGACTGCAGTGGACTGGGAGGAGCCCATGGAGTTGGGTGCTGTCCGACCTCGAGTGTCACGGACAGAGATGGACAGACGACGTGCGGAGGGATTGTGTTTTTACTGTGGGGATCTTGGACACGTGGCAGGGAGCTGCCCCAAGAAGAACAGAAGGGTTGCACGGACTGCAGCCTTCCCTCAGCAACGCACCATCAAGTCGGACAACCAGCACGTTGGTGCGGCCGTGTTACCCCGTTCGTACAAGATAGCATGCGTTCGGGGGGGGGGGTGTGGAGTCCCAGGGCGGATGCCCTGCTGAGTAAAGAAAAGAACTCCGACCCTGCGAACTCATTTCCACCTCGGACTGTTCTACCCATTGCATCCTGCACTGCCGTTTGTCATCTCGTGAGCATGCAGGCTCTGGTACAGGATGCACAGCGGGGTGATGACTGGGTGGAGCGACAAAAGGCGGAAGTGGGGCCGCCGTCCCCATGGACTTTGGAAGGGGATCTTTTCAAGTGTTGGGGCTGGCTCTATGTTCCCGCAGGGCACATCCGTCGACGGGTGCTCGCGCAGATACATTGCGCATCTGCAGCAAGACATTGGGGGTTTGTTTGGATGTTGCGCCTGGCCTCCCGTCAATGTTGGTGGCCCCATCTGAAAAATGACGTACGGAGGTGCGTGAAGTCATGTGCCCAGTGCCATTGGGCCAGGTCTACAAAGAGAACTCCGCCGAGATTCCAGCCCTTGTCGACTCTGGTTCCCGCAGCATTGGACTTTGTCTCTAGGGTCCCAGTGGGATACCAGGGTCTTGGACTGTGTTCCGAGGAGGCCGTCATCAACCCTTCTGGGCCGCACCCCGATCGTTGAAACCGGGGGAAGGGCTCTGTGGGAGGGGATTGCGTGGTGGCTCGGCAGGAGTCGGTGGAGCTGCCGCCGGATTCTGATGGTGAGGGGGCATATGAGTTGGCCTTGGAGGAGGTGGAGGACCCTGGACAGGGTGTTAAGGCTCGGCCGAAGCTGGTAGAGGTGCCATCAACCTCCGACGGTAGGAGGCTGGTGGGTCAGCCTTGCAGAGGGTGGAGGACCCTGGAAGGGGTGTTAAGGCTCGGCCAAAGCTGGTAGAGCTGCCATCAACCTCCGACGGTAGGGGGGCTGGTGGGTCGGCCTTGTGGAGGGTGGATGATGCTGAAAGGGGTGTCAACACCGGGAAGGGCGGAACAAACATGGTGGCCACCAGATACCTAAAGAGTTCTGATTCAAGGGGGCTATGCCTTGGGATTCATGAAAAAGGCACCAAGGGAAATGGGTGTGGGTCATCTTGTGGACACGACATTCCCACTGTAGCCAGACCATCGGACCCCAGGGAAAGGGCCCTGCGGTGGGGGATAGTGTTGTGATTCAGCAGATGTCTGCTGTGAGTCTTTTCGGGATACAAGATTCAATATGCAGCTGGGGCTTGTTAGAGGCAGGTTTGGAGATAAAAGGACGGATGCTGCCACGCCCTGGTCGCAGGAGTCAACGTTCCTTCGTGCATACAACATTGCTTGTTACACTTGGATAAGTGTTTTGGTGTTTCATGTAACCCTGATTCGTGGAGACTTTGGAAGAAGTGCATTGCTTGTAAGAGTTGTTTTGTATTCTGTTATCTGCTCGTTAGAGACTGTATTTATGTTATTTTTGGGCTCGAAGCCAGTCTGAGCTGAGAACTGATAAAGAAAGTTCCTTTTAAGTTTATTCGTCTTGCTGTTTGTTAAGAGCCATGAAGGTGGGACAGAACACCATCTAACCTAAATCCTGGGAGAGCAATCAACTGGTAGGATTATAGTTGATTGATGCAGTTTCTTGCACAATTACAGCCTTCTAACTAAAGGCAAAATTAGGCTTAAATGATGTGCATACTGGGCATACTTCCATGACATACTTAAGCAAGTCAATTAAAGAATAAAAAAGTGAACATGCCATGCAAATCTAGTAACCTGATCACCTTTCAGTTAAATGAGAATCAGAGCACCCATAGGAATGTCTAATTTATTTGTTGGATAATTGACCTGATTCAAGCAAATCTTTAAAACAAAGTGAATCTTAGCATTGCTCTCCTTTCTACTATTGGCACAGAGAAAAAAACCCCCGAAGAATGCACATAAAGGAGACTGTTCCAACTCCTATGTTTGTCTTTACTTTTTTTTCTTCCAGGTTATCTGAAAGGAGATGAAATAATACAAAAAGGGAGTTTTTTCTTCATCAGTTGATCTAATTTTTGAATCTCAGAAAGATAATGTACCATATATGTTGAAGAGCACTGAAATATGTTCTTCTCTCCAATAGATTCCTTCCTGATTTGCACAAATTTGATGACTATGCTTTAACTAGTGACTGGAGAAAATTGGTTGCCAGACAAATAGTTCATGGGATGGCAAATGAAACCCACAAACAGCAGGGAGCTTGGCAATTTTACACATTAATAGCAATAAACTCATGTGTATTGCCAGTCAAAAAGCAATTACTGTGTCAGATGGATGTACCTGCATAATACACATGTTTACAAATGTTTTTCTATCAAACATCAGATTATCTTGATACACCTTTATGCAAAACTGAATCCAACCTTTGAGCTCTCACATCTAAAGAAAATAATGAAACCACCTGGGAACAGTTTCTTGTCAAAAAGGAAAACAAGAGGAGGAAAACCCTTTTTTACATTTCTTCTAAGTATGGATTTTTTTTCAATTATTAAAAGGAAATTTGTTTTTCTTTACAGCCAAGACAGAATTTAGGCTATTTTTTCTAAGAAATGAAATACACTACAAGAAATCCATATTAAATTGATGAAATACACAAGTCTGATTAATTCTTCTCATGTAGGAATGCAGATTGTTTACAAGTGCAGATCAAGTCAATCATAGTATGTATTTAGCATATGCATATTTCCTTGGGTAAGTTTGACTTATTCATATTTTATGCATATTTTTCTTACAGTTGCTCATTTGTTTGTCTTTCTTACAATAAAAATCCCTGTCTGTTTCTAGATAATCTGATATGTCATATAGGGAATAGATTCATGATGTATTTTTATCATTTTCATTTTGTTGCCAAATAACCAAAGAGAAAATGTTAATATTCATGTTCTTCATCAGAAATGTTTTTCTTTGGGGCAAAAATGTTTTTATTAGCAATCAAATGCTAAAAGCATTCTTTGGGATAACTGAATTAGATACTTTAAACAATGGAAGTGCTGCCATGCACATTTCTTATCCATCGTAGCTGACAATAGAGCAGTGACGTACAGTGAGCTTCATGGCTGGTGAGGCAAGCGTGAAAGCCCCGCCGAAGCCTCGCCGTCACGTCCGCCATAGAGTGGGACCGGGACCCGCTCTATGGTGGATGCGGCGCCGGGACTTTAAAGTCCTGCTGCCGGTGCCTGCCACCACTTTAAAGCCCTGCTGCCATGGCAGGGCCCTGGCAACCGGGCTTTAAAGTCCCGGTGCCATGTCCGCCATAGAGTGAGTTCTGGTCCCACCTGTCACGGTGCTTGACGCCACTTTAAAGCCCTGCTGCCGGGGCCTGAGCATCCATGATTCCCCCCTCCCCAGCCAGCCAGCCCACCCAGCCCATTTCTCCTCCCGCCACTGCTGTGTCCAACAGGCCAGGCGTCTCGCGTTTATGGTGGACATAAATGCGAGATGCCTGGCCTGTTGGACACAGCGGCGAGAACGTCCCTGCCACCTCGCCCCCTGAAAGAAACATATGCACACAGACACAAATTCCTCACAAAAAACTACAAATTAAATTATCATTTTGAGTCCCCCTCGTCCTTCCATCCGATCCACATACCTTTTCCAGCTGTGGATTTCAACTCTCCTCTTGTCCGCCGGCCACGATGAAAATGTAAAAAATTAAATAAAAAAACAACTTACTTAGGCAAGGCTGCCAAGGCATGATTTGCTTCTCCCAGATCAGGAGGTGGGAGAATCACGTGCCTTCTTTGCATAAGGAATTTTTCGCCTTTTAACCCTTGCTTAACTCTGAGCATGGGTTAAAAGGTAAAAATTTCCTTATGCAAAGAAGGCCCATAGTTCTCTCGCCTCCCCCTACAGACTCTGGATTCTGGCAGCAACTACCTTAGCCTTTTTAATTATTTTAAAAATTCTTTTCTTTTCCTCATGACACTGGTGAGGCCCCACCTCCCCTGCCTCCCCTGACTGCATGTCCCTGCAAGAGAGGATACATGGAAATCACTGACTTGTATCACCTTGTTTCCTGCTGTAATAATGTAGCACCAGGAGTATCTCCCTAGTTTTTAAAGATCTACCTTTGCTTTAAGGATCAGGAACTGTTAGCATCTCTTCGCTATTATTTCTGGACAGTTGCAACTTTGGATAATAATTCATTCCAGGCCTCCAGTATAGTTTTTCATTCTGTCAAATGATGTCTTGTTGTCTTTCTGGAGATTACAGAGAGAAGGAGAAAGAGGAAGAAGAAGGGAGTGAAAGAGACAAAGAAAGAAGGGCCCATATGGAAGCAGAGTTGTAGTATTTACCTTAAAAGCAATATTTTTTCATACATTATGCATCTAATAATGCATATCCCTGATGGAATTGCTATAGTTTTTTTTCCCAATTCTTCAAAATGTCATATGTGGGGAAGAGTGTTATGTTGCTGGATCATGATCAATAGTTTATAAACTATCAAAATAAAAGATAATAGTGTCTGATTATCTGGCAAAACAAATATCACAGTTGGTATACAAATATACCAATTACAGGGCCATCATCATAAAGGAGAAATTACTTGCTTCTGTCACACCTCTGAAGGTGAAAGTTTTCATTTCAGAAACTTCAGTGAAGAGCTGACCCCTATGGTCTGCATACTTGTTGTATGTTTATTCCAACAAAGAGCAGTACAATTTAGCACAAACACCTGCTGTTTCTCTCTTAACTAATGATCTTCAATAACTCTCCTGATGTGCATCTTATTCACAATAAAAGAACTCTGAAATCTACCCATGTGAATGAGAGTTCTGGCTTAGCTGCAAAGTAGATAAATATAACATTGATTCAGTAAAAACACAAACCCGATTTAATCTGAAATTTTCCATAAAACTGGATATTTGTTTGTAGCATTCTTATATTGGATACAATGCAGAATATTTTGATTAAACAAACAAATCCTTTCTTCCAATCATGGGGCACAAAACAATTATGAAATGATAAGTTCATGACTGAATATTCTGAATCACTTGCCAGAGATCATAGACCTAGAGTTCTGCTATTAAGAAATAGATTTGTGCCATTGCAGTTTGTAGGACTAACACAGAAAGGAAAGGAAATGACTATTTTTTAGTACAGTGCATACTTCTCAAGGATGCATTAAATATGCATTAAATCAGGATACGTCAATGGAGTACAGTACACAAACAAAGAATTAGGAAATTAATGGAAAACATCATGGTGCAAGAATTCTCCATAAATATCAGGGCTCTTATGGAAATTTGAACCACAAACAGATCCCATAACCTTAGTTAGAAGCAGTCAGTGATTTGAGATTATCCAATAATTAATTATAAACATAAATTTGTTTACTTGTGAAGAAAAGTATAAATGCACAAATTCGCTTTGATTTTTTAAAGGTTATTGAAGGAATATTAAACATATAAAAAGAAGGTTGTATGTGTGTGTGTATATATATATACATATGCATGTGTATGTGTATGTGTATGTGTATGTGTATCTGTATGTGTATGTGTATGTGTATGTGTACGTGTATGTATGTATGTATGTATGTATGTATGTATGTATGTATATATATATGTATGACTGGTGTAGGTATGCCGATCTTGTTGTATTTGGGTCTTTTCCCATGTAAGATTGAGATTGTCTTGGCAACGTTTCAGCGAGGTCACACTCGCCCGTGAAAATATATATAATATAATATATATAATATATATTATATATATAACTGTTCTGACCCCCCCTCCGGCCTGTGCATAATGCAGACACAGGCTTGGCTATTTGCCACTCTTTAATCACAGGAATAACAACTCCATTGGCTGAAAGCCCAGACAACACTCTCATGCAAGAAGGGTTGGCAGCAACCCAAACCAAACAGAACGGAAATACAAAACAGACAAGACAAGAGTTCCTCAAGACTGTTACGAACAGTTGTGTCCTGCAAAAGGACCCCTCCTAATTTCTCACTTATATACTCTCTTCGGAGGGCCACCTGGGCTTGATTATCCGGACGCCCCCCCCTTCCCTTCAGCTCGGTCTTTCCTTTTGGCGCAGCTTCTCCTCCACTCTGCCGTCGCCACTACGGGGCCTCTTGTTACTTGGGTCTTTTCAAACGCAGCTTCTGGACTTCTAGACTTTCGATCCCGGCTCCATCTATTACAACCATCACCATCCGATGCCGCCCCAAGCCTACCGCCTCAGATAGCGCCACTATTCAGTCCATCTCACTTTTGATGCTACAAATTTCAGATAGGCGGGACACCTGGAGATCGGCCAATCATCTTTCCCAGTGACCACCATTCCTGGCCTCGGCTAGAGCCTCTCCCACTTCTTTTTCTCCATTTCCTTCTCTGCTTTACTCTTTCAAAAAATACCATCGCTGCAATGAGCATGAAAATTCTATGGCATACTGGCAACGCCTGCAAATTGTTTCCTATTACATTCCGTCAGTGGAAGGGGGCAACGGAAGATGGTGAAGTTGTGGGTGGGGACTTAACGCCTTTTCATCTGATGCATCCCCCCCCCCTTTCAGTCCGCCTCAGCTACACCAGACTTTGGCCCCCTGTGTGGCACCGCTCCAGGTCCACAGGAGAGAAGGGAAGACGTGATACTCTCCCCCTGCACCGTCACTGGTTTTCCAGCCATTTGAACTGCATGAACTGCTTGCACGAAATTAACACCTGCGCCAATTTTTCTTGTATGCGGAATGAATGTTTGTATGTATGAAGATGAATGATCCCACGTTTTATACTAAATTAATTTTATATTTTGTATATTACTGTTCTATTATATGTTTTTAACAGTTACAGTGGGGTATGTATGAGGAGAATGCCTGTGCGGTATATATGAGAGGACTGAGAGTGCGGCCTGGAGCCCCCTCCACTGAGTGCAGAAGCAGAAGTGGATGGGGGCCCAGACCCGCCTTTCGTCCTAGAGTGAATGGTACGAATGGCCTGCCAGGAAGAATGGGGGCCAGGAGAGGTGGGGTGGGGTCTACGAGGATGGGGGCGGGCTGGAGCATCATGGTTACACTTCATCTTGTGTTTCTCTCGGGGCACTGGAGACGTGATCTTGAACTAAGGGGAATAGAGATCTTGCCCTTGTCATGGTCAGATCACTTCCTGCTGAGGCTTGACTTCCAGAAACTACTCCCCCACTGCAGGGAGGTGGGACCGATTAAATGGTTCCGCCCCAGGAGCCTGATGGACCCATTGGGATTTCAGAAGGAGCTTGGAGAGATACCTGACTCCCTTGCTCCCTTGCCCACAATCCAACAGAGTCCTTGGTCACTGCCTGGAATACAGCAGCGACTGAGGCACTAAATCGGATTGCACCTTTGCGGCCTCTCTGCGGCAGTGGATCCAGGAGGGCACCTTGGTTTACCGAGGAACTCCGGGAGATGAAGCACCAAAAGAGATGCCTAGAGCGATGTTGGAGGGCTAGCAACTCCGAATCTGACCGAACACAACTAAGAGGCTTTATTAGGACTTATTTAGTGATGATACGAGCGGCAAAATGTACGCATTTTTCCGCTCTTATTGCGTCCGCAGAATCTCACCCGGCTGCCCTGTTTAGGATAACCTGCTCCCTCCTGAAAAGGGAGGACGCTGGGGAACCCTTACAGGGAAGGGCTGAGGAATTTCTTCAGTTTCTGTCGGACAAAATCACTCAGATTCGGATGGACCTGGACTCCACTTGGACAGTATCAGCGGAGATGCCGAGGGAGGGCCTTGATCAGATTTCTTGGAATGCGTTCCAGCTTGTCACCCCTGAGGAAGTGGACAAGGCCATGGGAGCAATGAGTGCCTCCACCTGTTTACTAGACCCGTGTCCTTCCTGGTTGGTCTCGACCAGCAGGGAGGTAACACGAGGCTGGTTCCAGAGGATCACGAACACGTCTCTGCAGGAGGGATCTTTCCCGTAACCTTTGAAGGAAGCTGTGGTAAGACCCCTCCTTAAGAGGCCATCTCTGGAACCAGCTATCCTCAAAAACTATCGTCCAGTCTCCAACCTCCCTTGGAGGTTGTGGGGGGAAGGTTATGGAGAAGGTGGTGGCCCTTCAACTCCGACGGACCTTGGATGAAGCAGATTATCTAGACTCCTTTCAGTCCAGTTTCAGGCCTGGATACTGCACTGAAACCACCTTGGTCGTGCTGACCGATGATCTCTGGCGGACCAGGGATGGAGGACATTCCTCTATCCTGGTGCTCCTTGACCTCTCAGCAGCCTTTAATACCATCGACCATGGTATCCTTCTGCGACGAATGGAAGAGGTGGGAGTGGGAGGCACCGTTTTACAGTGGTTCTCCTCCTATCTCTCCGGCAGGTCACAGTCGGTGTTGGTCGGAGGACAGAGGTCGACCTCTAGGCCCCTTAAATATGGGGTGCTGTAGGGCTCGGTCCTGTCCCCCCTCCTACTTAACATCTACATGAAGCCACTGGGTGAGATCATTCACCGGCACGGGATTAAATACCATCAATATGCGGATGATACTCAGTTGTATCTTTTCACCCGGGCCAACTCAGTGTAGCGGTGGAAGTGATGTGCCAGTGCCTGGAAGCTGTCAGGGTCTGGATAGGAGTGAACAAGCTTGCACTCAACCCTGACAAGACTGAGTGGCTATGGATGTTGCCCCCCAAGAACAGTCCAGATATTCCATCTCTAAGCCTGGGGAGTGAAATCTTACACCCCCCAGAGAAGGTCCGCAACTTGGGTGTCCTCCTGGACCTGCAGCTGACATTAGAACATCACTTGTCAGCTGTGACCAGTGGGGCCTTTACCCAGGATTGGGAGGCACTTTAGATGGTCACTCACGCCCTCGTCACCTCAAGACTTGATTACTGTAAGCGCTCTACATGGGGCTGCCCCTGAAGAGTGTTCGGAGACTACAATTGGTCCAGAATGCAGCCACGCGAGCAATATTGTGTATACCAAGATACACCCATGTCACACCTATCCTCCACGAGCTGCACTAGCTTCCTATCGGTCTCCGAACGTGTTTCAAGGTGCTGGTCATTACCTTTAAAGCCCTACATAGCCTAGGACCCGGATATCTGCGAGACCGTCTTCTGCCGCATACCTCCCAATGGCCAATAAGATCGCACAGGGTGCGCCTTCTCCGGGTACCGGCGACCAGACAATGTCGTCTGGCAACCCCCCGGGGAAGGGCCTTCTCTGTAGCCGCTCCGACCCTATAGAACAATCTACCCCCGGAGATCCGGACCCTTCCCACTCTCACGGCCTTCCGAAACCTGGCTATTCCGGCAGGCCTGGGGCTGTTGACCTCATATATGAGGTCCAGCCCTGCCTAGATTGAGTATATGAAGTGATTTTTAATCGGTTTTTATTCTCTCTATTTTAATTTTTTATTTTTGAAATGTATTTCTGTAAGCCGCCCGGAGTCCTTCGGGATTGGGCGGCCTATAAATTTATTAAACAGTTAAACAGTTAAACAGTTATGAGTCTGTCTCCTGAGCTGCTGCTTCCATTTATCTGCCCTACTCAACCTTGCATCAGGGACAAACTTCCTTTGATCTTCCCCACTGCTCCATGTCTCAGGCACCTCCTGGTGGCCAACCAGCCTCTCTGGTCCCTGCTCTGAGTCTGAACCCTGCCCAGGGTCCTCCACATCTTCCATAGCAGACTCAAATGGTTCCTTGCTGTCCAAGTCCATCAGCAGCTCAAACGTATCCTGCTCGGCCACAACATATAACTATAACTATAACTATAACTATAACTATAACTATAACTATAACTATAACTATAACTATAACTATAACTATAACTATAACTATAACTATAACTATAACTATAACTATAACTATAACTATAACTATAACTATAACTATAACTATAACTATAACTATAACTGTGTGTGTGTGTATGTGTGTGTGTCTGTGTCTGTGTCTGTTGTATTTGAGCTGATAAATAAATAAAGGGAGACTAGTATAGATCTATTTCAAGCTATTTAGCTCTCATCAGCTAGCCATACCCTTTTTGGGATTTAAACCTGTGCTGTATTACATATTAAGCAGTTGTGTTAACCACTAAGCCACAAGGTTCTTCTCCTTTATCAGCTGAGCCAGGGAAATAGGTATGTATTTAGTGTCACAACCCCTGGTATGCCCAAATATAGTCCATTCATCTAAAATGAGCTGTACTTATTGTTTAAAGGCAAAACATTAAATAATGTTCTTAATTGATTAATGAATACAATATCAACAACTATGGTAGAGAACTAAGATCAAAATCCTAATTACTCTTTTATACTTTTATACTGTCTTTTGTTTAATCATAACAAGGTAATCCAAAAGTAGATATGAAGAAATGACAGGGGAGAACAATTTTATGACAAGGAGAAAAAGACATGTCCCATTCCACCATAATTTCCACATAAATTCCTTTGTGATCACACATATAACCAAAAGTGAGGGCTGATGCATAAACCATTTCCACTAAATAACTATTTAAGTGTTTCAGTTCAAATAATGATCCTACAAAAGAAATAGGGAATTTATAATAGTAATCCTGGAGCTGTATCTCCTAAAGATACATATCCTATTAGCACAGCTTAACCTTACCTAACTTGCATATTGATGTTAAGGTGATGTTAAATGCCACAGAACTCGGGACAAATTGTTCAAAAGCGGGATCACCTTAACTTAGAAGCCCCTCAAAGGCAAAACTCAGGGGGCTGAATTCTTCAGGGGGAGGAGTAAAGGGGAATTGAATTGAATTGAATTGCTTTATTTGTATGCCGCCCTTTTCCCTGGGGGGACTCAGGGCGGCTCACAATTCAGGGGAGGGGGGACAAACAAGTTACAAACATAAAGACAATACATCATTAAAAACGCAACAGTCATACTATTTGAGTGGAGTTGAGGTCTCTAGCCCCAGGCCTGTCGGGACAGCCAGGTTTTAAGGGCTACGCGGAAGGTCTGGAGGGTGGTGAGGGTATGAATCTCCACGGGGAGTTCGTTCCAGAGGGTTGGAGCAGCCACCGAGAAGGCTCTCCTCCGGGTAGTTGCCAGCCGACATTGGCCGGCTGATGGAATTCGGAGGAGGCCTAATCTATGGGATCTTATTGGCCTAGTGGAGGTAATTGGCAGTAGGCGGTCTCTCAAGTACCCAGATCCAATACCATGAAGGGCTTTGTAGGTAACAACTAGCACCTTGAAGCGCACCTGGAGATCAACAGGCAGCCAGTGCAGCTCACGGAGGATAGGTGTTACGTGGGTGAAACGAGGTGCACCCACGATCGCCCGCGCGGCTGCATTCTGCACCAGCTGAAGTCTCCGAATACTCTTCAAGGGCAGCCCCATGTAGAGCACATTGCAGTACTCCAGCCTAGAGGTCACAAGGGCATGAGTGACTGTTGTGAGAGCCTCCCGGTTCAGGTAGGGACGCAACTGGTGCACCAGGCGAACCTGGGCAAATGCCCCCCTGGTCACAGTTGACAAATGATGTTCAAAAGTCAGCTGTGGGTCCAGGAGGACTCCCAAGTTGCGGACCCTATCTGAGGGGCGTATTATTTGACCCCCCCAGCCTGAGAGATGGAACACTTGGCCAATTAGTGGGAGGGAAGCACAGCAGCCACTCGGTCTTATCTGGATTGAGTACAAGCTTGTTAACCCCCATCCAGTCTCTAACAGCTTCAAGGCCCTGGCTCATCACGTCCATCGCTTCATTGAGTTGGCACGGGGCGGACAGATACAACTGTGTATCGTCCGCATACTGGTGGTATTTTATCCCGTGTCGTCGGATGATCTCGCCCAGCGGTTTCATGTAGATATTAAAAAGAAGGGGGGACAGGACCGAGCCCTGCGGCACCCCATACGTTAGGGGCCTAGGGGTCGATCTCTGCCCTCCAACTAACACCGACTGCGACCTGTCCGAGAGGTAAGAGGAGAACCACCGTAAGACAGTGCCTCCCACCCCCACCTCCCGCAGTCGTCGCAGAAGGATACCATGGTCGATGGTATCGAAAGCCGCTGAGAGGTCAAGGAGTACCAGGATGGAGTCATGGCCTCCATCCCTGGCTCTCCAGAGATCATCAGTCAATGCGACCAAAGCGGTTTCTGTGCTGTAGCCAGGCCTGAAGCCTGACTGGAATGGATCAAGATAACTGGCTTCCTCCAGGGACCGCTGGAGCTGAAAGGCCACCACCTTCTCAACAACCTTCCCTACAAAGGGGAGGTTGGAGACTGGACAATAGTTGTTAAGAATGGCTGGATCCAAAGATGGTTTCTTCAGGAGGGGTCTCACCACCGCCGCCTTTAAAGCGGGGGGAAAGACCCCCTCCCGCAGGGAGGCGGTAACAACCGCCTGGATCCAGCCCTGTGTCACCTCCCTGCTGTTAACAACCAGCCAGGAGGGGCACGGGTCCAGTACACATGTGGAGGCACCTACAGCTCTCATGGCCTTGTCCACGTCCTCAGGGGTAACAGCTTGAAAATCAATCCAGCGATGACCTACCAGATTATCCCCTAGTGCCTCAGCTGGTTCTGCAAGATTGGAGTCCAGGTCCGCCCGAAACCGAGCAACTTTATCCGCGAGGAACTGGACGTAATCCTCAGCCCTGCCCTGCAAAGGATCACCCGTATCCCTCCTATTTAGGAGGGAACGGGTTATCCTGAACAGGGCGGCTGGGCGCGACTCAGCAAAAGCAATCAGAGTGGCAATATAAGTTCTTTTTGACGTCCTGATTGCCCGGATGTACTCTCTGATGCAGGATGTTAAAAGTGCTCGGTTCGATGCGGATTTACTGGATCTCCATTGGTGCTCTAGGTGTCTCTTTCGGCGCTTCATCTCCCGGAGTTCCTCAGTAAACCAAGGGGCCCTCCTGGATCCACTGCCTTGGAGCGGCCGTAGAGGCGCAATCCGGTTAAGAGACTCCGTCGCTGCCGAGTTCCAAGCGGCAACCAGAGTCTCCGCCGGACTGCGGGCGAGAGTATCAGGAATAACCCCAAGCTCCGTCTGGAACCCCAAAGGGTCCATAAGTCGCCTGGGGCGGAACCACCTGGTCAGTTCCTCCCCCCTACAGTGGGGGTTTGGTCTCCGAAAGTCAAGCCTCAGTAGGTAGTGGTCCAACCATGACAAGGGTAAGGTCTCACTACCCCTCAGACCAAGATCACAACTCCACTGCTCCGAGAGAAATACGAGGTCGAGCATGTGACCCGCCAAGTGGGTTGGGCCTTGAATTACTTGGGTCAAGCCCATGGTTGTCATGGAAGCCATGAACTCCTGCGCTCCGTCAGAGTGTTCACCGAGCGAAGGCAAATTGAAATCCCCCAGGCTTATGGTTCTCAACTGCCAGCTCGGCTACCGACTCGAGGAGCGAGGGGAGGGCTGCTGCAACGCTGTTGGGAGGCAGGTACGTTAGGAGCAAACCCACTTGACCCTTGAGGTCCAACTTCGCCAGCAGGGACTCACACCCGACAAGCTCCGGAGCAGGGATCCTACGAGGTGCTAAAGACTCTCGGATGACAATGGCCACACCCCCACCCCTTCCCTGGGCCCGCGGCTGATGAAGCACCTGAAAGCCCTCTGGGCACATCTCTACGAGGGGGACTCCTCCCTCCGGGCCCAGCCAGGTTTCAGTAATACATGCCAGGGAAGATTTGAGGGGCAGCCCAAAGCACCGTCTATCTAAATTTGCATCAGGCAGGCAGTAACATTTTCATAGACCAGGATCAGAGGAGTAGCTGATCCTATGGAAAGACTCCTCCTGCATTCAGTCCCAGGCCTATAAGTGGAAGTACCCCTTCCTTCCTTCCTCCTTTCACCTACCTTCCTTCCTTCCTTCCCTCCCTCCCTCTTTTTTCCTTCTAGCCTTCCTCCCTTTCCATTCTTTCTCCTTCCTTCCTTCTTCTTGCCTATCTACCTTCTGTCTTTCTGCTCTTTAGATCTCTCTTCCCCTTCCCTTCCTTCCTCCTTCCATCCTTTCACCTTCCCTCCTTCCCTCCTTCCTCCCTTTCTTCTTTATTTTTCTGTTTTTCCCCTTCTCTTCCTTTCTTCTTCCATTATTTTCTTCTTTCCTCCCTCCCTCCCTACTTTTTCCTTCCTCCTTCCATCCTCCTTCTTCCTTCCTTCCTTCTCTTGCTTATCTACCTTCACCTTATCCGTCTTCTATTCTTTCCCTCTCTTCCTTCGTTTCTCCTTCCATCCTGTCTTCTTTTCTCACTCACTCCCTTCCTCCTGTTCTCTTCCTTCCTCCTTCTATTCTTTCAGCTTCCTTTCTTTTGCCTATCTACCTTCTCTGTCTTTCTACTCTTTCCATCTCACTCTTCCCCTTCGCTTCTGTTCTTTCCTCCTTCCATCCTTTCACCTTCTTTCCTTCCTATTTCTTCCTTCTTCCTTCCTTCTGCCTATCTACCTTCACCTTCTCTGTCTTTCTGCTCTTTCCCCGTCTTCCCCTTTCCTCTCTCCCTTCTTTCCTTTCTAATTCCATCTTTTCTTCTTTCCTCTCTCCCTTCCTTTTTCTTTCTTTCTTCCTTCCTTTCTCCCTCCTCTTGTCTATCAACTTCACCCTCTTTGTCTTTCTGCTCTTTCCCTCTCTTCCCCTTCTCTTCCTACCTCCTTCATTCTTTTCTCCCCCTTCCTCTTTTTCTTCCTACCTTTCTTCTTCCATCTTCCTCCTTCTCCTTCCTCCTTCTTCCTTCTATTCTTTCTCCTTCCTTCCATCTTTTCTCCTTCCATCTTCTTCCCCCCTCCCTTCTTATTTTCCTTCCCCCATCCCTCCTACCTTCCTCTCCTTCCCACTCTCTTCTTGGGAGGGGACAAAACTCAAGGGCTAACGGGGTCGGAGGTGGGGGAGCAGCAGAGACCAAATAAAGTCAGAAGATCTTATTAAAACTTTCATATTTGTTGGATCGCATTGCTGCGAACATATAAATCAAATCAGGGGAACATTTTGCAACCGAGGGTGCTGCAAGGAAAGAGGGGAGGGAGGCGGCCCTGCTGTTTCCCCAGTTTTGCAAGGAATGAGAAACGGTGCTTTAATCCAAAGCAAAGGATGACTGCAATTGGAACCGCAGATAGGGAAAGAAAGATCCTTGTAGCACAAAACCCACCTTTGCATGGTTGTGAGAACATAGGAAAACAAAAACAAAAAAAGCACAGCATCCCTCCGCCCTCTGAATGGGACTCAGCGTGACTCCAATTTGAATACAAGCACACGGAGGCGGGCGGGGAGATAAGCACCTTCATTTGCATTCTCTGCAACCATGATGCTTTGCGAGGAACAATCCCCAGGGCTCCCCGTGACTTTTTGCAAATTTTTCCTTTCGTCCTTAAAAAAAAATCGGGACTTTTTTAAAATGCCGTGGGACGCGGGACAAATTGTTCAAAAGAGGGACTGTCCTACCAAAAGCTGGACATCTGGTCACCTTACTCTTTCTATATGTTACTACAATATTGTCAATAGAAGTGTGCACCAGTCAAACTTTGATCCTATTTTTTAATATAATCTTTATTGTATAAATATTGGTGCTCAGATTAGGGCCTAAAATAGGTTTGTTTGCTAATATAACAAACAATATTAATTTTTCTATAGTGCCATTGGCAATTATTGCATCTGATCTAAAATTAAATTAAAAAGAAACCTTTGCAAAATTTCAATGTCTCAGGTCAATGTGGAACATTTACAAAAATTTGATTTCTCAAGGTGAAAGAAGAAAATCCTTACTCATTTCTTTTTAATGAAAAACTGCATCATTAGCATATTAATACTGCAAAGCTTTTTAAAAAATATTTTCAGGAAACACTTGTATTTTTCAGCAAATAGTACCATCCATTTGTTTCAAATGACAACCTTTTATGTTGGTATTGTGAAATCCATGTTAATTTATAGATATTTTATTGCAAAGTGTCTTCTGATAACTCTGTGTTCTTGTTTTCTTTTTTGTCTTTAAAAAAGCACTTCTAATATCTGCTGGGAGTATAACATGAAGAAGAATTTTCTGTATGAGAGCATGCTTAGCTTTTTTCTGGCCAATGTTCATCATAGCAACCTTCTTAACTCATGCATTCCCTTTTTAAGACAATTCATATCTAGAATAAGAATTGGGAAAGGATTTTCAGGGGAGGAAAAAATTTCCTTTCTCTGTTGCCCTTTGCTTTGGTGCTGAAAATTAACCAGACATTTCATACAAGGTAAACATTTGTTTTCCAAGAAAGAAAGATAATCTGGATTCCTAAATGCAAAATTTCATTGCAAAATGATAATACTTTGAATGCTGTAAGAGCTTTGATCTTTTGGAGATTTTTATTTCATGAGAAGGTTTAAGTGAGCTTACGTTTATGTACCCCTGAGCTTTCCATATGGTCATAATGTCTGGTATAGCAGCTCTGGGACAAGAACACAGGACTGAAATCATTTATGGATGTACTAAACCACGTTGCATATTTGAACATCCACATGTTAACTTTTGTAAATGCTTAAAGTAAGGCTGAAAGTAAAGCAAGTCTTCAGCTTATTTTTAATATCTGCTCATTAAAGGATTAATAATATCCATGTATATTTTAAATAATGGATAAGCACTGTGGGTAAACAAGCCATAGTTACTTACAAAAAGTTTCAGATGTGAGTGTAATTGCTATATTGATGTACAATATAACTTAAGTGAGAGATTCAGCTTCTAATTCCATTAATTTTATATATCAATACAATGTAAAAAAAAAAAAAAACAGTCCCAAATTGACATTACATGAACTTAGCCACAGAATGAGCTGAAAATTATCCACCCTCTCCCAAGAGTTAATAAAATACACAGGGCTTTGTTGGAAATGCCAAAGCTATTACATATATTGCAAAATTTAAAATATATTCATTTGGAAAAGGCCATGCATATTTCATTCAGAACTAAAACTAGTGGATAAAAGATGTCCATTTGCCAAGCTTGAGTTCCAGAAACATTTAGCAATGGATATCATAAAAAGCCATTCTGCATTTCCTAATTTCTCAGAAGAGGATATTTTACTAATGACAGCTGAAGACATGCAAACTGCTACTAGAATTCTAGTAATGACCTTTTTCTCTAAATATCTGCTCTATTTGATGTTTAAAACAAGACTGCAAAAATGCAAGCAGAATTATGGCTATCAAAAAGACTCAGAATAATATAACACATGAGACAGGAAGACAGCATTTTTTGGAATTATTTATACTTCAGGTTATTAGACAGATAACACAAATGAAAGCCATGTGGAACTAGTGGTGAATAAGAAAGGCTTCCAGATACCTGGCATCAGTAATTCCTTTCTATGAAATATTTTGAAATTTACTAATATGAGTGATATGGATAAATATGTTGGAAGTATGACTTTAAATTGCATTGATGCTTCAGCACTTCAAGATCTACTGACTACAAGGGGCAGTCAGGTATAGATATAGATTTAACAATTTCTAGAATCTCTTTGTTAACTCTCTGTATGCCTACTATTTGGATATGGGTTATCATTTTCAGGAATATTTGCCATTGTCTTCCCAAGCAAAATCTGCTTGATTGATTGATACTACTTAGGAGGTAAGTTATCACCATGATCCCCCAACATATTCCATATATTTTCTGCAATAAACATTTATTTTTCAGTTAAAGTAGCAAACATTTGTTTCATTTCCTTTGTCCTCATTTTCTAAGAATGCAATTTCTTCCAACAATATGGATTTTCTTTATACCGTTACCATTAAAGTTAGGGATACAATGTCCATGTTTGGGAGGGAATACAATTTGCTTATAATTTGTTCTTATTACTAAGAACTATTTTCTCCTGCTGTTAAGATTCCTGATTATAACAAGATATCTAGAGAAAACATCTATCAGGGACTTTGTCCACTCAGAAAATGGGATGAGAATATAGGCAAATTACAGTTGAGAGATTTGGAGAAGCCAGTCTAGAATAAGGAGAACAAGCAAGCTAAACTGTTGTTAATGCTTGAGGAAATTTATGAAAGCCTGTTTGCTTGTATTATTTTTCTGCCTTGATCTGATTATACTGTGAAGCCAGGAAGGAAATGGTTTTGATCAGGAAACTGAATTTAAAAACTAATAAAGAGCTTGTCCATTTGAAATGTGAATTTGAACCCTTATTGAAAACTGTTGGTGTGAGGTGGAAAATTGTTACCTTTTGCTTCAATGATTGAAACCATAAAAAATAGGTTTTTAACATATTTGAATTTCACAGAGGATTAAAATGGCAGCTGGCATTTGTGAAAAAAACCTTAATGTATTATTTTTCTCCACAGAAATAATTATAGTCTCAATGAGTATATAGAAAATGAACAGTTGATTGAAATGTGGAGTATATGTGGAAGAAATTATAGTTTTATTTTAAAATATCTTGATATTTTCACCATTTCAATAAAATGTAGGTCAAAGCAGTTCCAAGATGACAAGTTTCTGGCAAATTAAATAGCAAGAATCTTTTTTAAATCCGATTTCATTGTGCTACTAGATCAATATTAAGCCAATAACTAATAAAGTATTGAATTGAATTGAAATGAAATATTGAGAAGTTGCAGCATAACATGAACAATTAATTTAAAATTGTAAGAAATTGTAATTGACTCAGTAAGAAGAATGAGAATGAACATAGAAAAGTAATGTAAAGCTCTGCTATCTCCTCATAAGAAGGATCTCAAGGATATTGAGGGACAATCCTGGAACATCTGAATATTATCCTGATCCTGAAGAAAACTCTATATAGAAATAATGAAGTCTCATTATTTATAAAGACCAAGATGAGTTTTGGCTCAGTTGAAGTGCAAAAGCTTCCACATTGGGTAACTTCATTGCATAATTAAGCATAATGTCAACAACCTTGATGTTCCTGCTTAAGGAACTAGTCTTCAGCCTGAAAATAGGATCCTCCTCCTTCTTCTCCTTCTCCTTCTCCTTCTCCTTCTCCTTCTCCTTCTCCTTCTCCTTCTCCTTCTCCTTCTCCTTCTCCTTCTCCTCCTCCTCCTCCTCCTCCTCCTCCTCCTCCTCCTCCTCCTTCTTCTTCTTCTTCTTCTTCTTCTCTGTTCTGGCTTCTTTTCATGGGTAGTTATGACATTGGTTATTTCTCCTAGTCCTGCAGCCGAGAAGATGTGTTCAAAATCCTTACAAATGGAAATCCCTCAAGGGGCTGAAAGGATGGAAATTGAAGACCTTATGTAGAGTTTGCTACTTAGAGAATGGAGATGGATTTCTTATCACTGCTGTCAAACTGGACACTGAACTGGTATCAATGTGTGTGTTTCTGTATCTCTCTCTCTCTCTCCCTCTCTCTCTCTCTGTGTGTGTGTGTTATATAAGAAAATTTCCTTATCATCCCTAGATTGGAATAGATATACAAAATGAGTTACACACTGTATATCAACCTGTTTTCCTGTTGGAAATCACAAACACGTGTGTGTGTGCATGAGAGAGAGACAGATACAGAAACAATCTCAAATAATCTAATCAGTCATGTTCCTTCTGTAAGTAGATTTTTTATTGTTTTGTGTACTTATTTTAATCTTATTTAAGTAGTAAGTGCACAAAATAATAAATTTCCTTTTTTATATCTTCTTTTGGAGATCATCCATTGGGGAAAAGACTTCAGTGACATCATCTTGGCCACCCCCACCCAGTCACATGACTGCCAAGCCACTCCCACCCGGTCACATGGCCGGCAAGTCATTCCAACAAAGCAGGCCATACCTACAGAAGAGGTTCCAAAACTTTTTGAAACTCACCACTGTTATAAACCAATGAATAATAGTGTCTTTGTTGTCTGAAAATCCAACATTTTCAATCTGGCTGCTGATTGCTGCATCGTTGCTGCTTGCTAAATTTTAACATGAAAAACATCTTCACAGGAATATTTATCCTTCCCATTGCCTTCTAAAGTTAAGTGATCATACAGCATAACTCCAATACAAAATCAGAAAACTATAACATATGATTCAGTACTATAAAAAGTAAAGGTTAAGTATTACTGTGGCAAGGATGTGTGGTTTTTTCCAACTAGATTTCTTGTTAACAATTGTTCCTACAAGACTAGATATTTCCTTAAAGATTATATAATTCTATCTTTGTCCCCTTAAATATACAATCTTTCTCCCCTTAAATACAAAAATCTTTTTTTTACAATTGCCCTTCCATTTTCTGGCTGAAGATATTTGATTTCTACACATGTGGCTTGCTTTGCTTTTCAGGCAAAAAATATATATTAAGGGTTAGATTTAGAATGATCAGAATCCAGAAAGAGGATTGAACAAGATAGAACACTTAGATAAGTCTTGTAAAGTAGGTTAGGTAGAATTGAAAATGGTTGTTGTTTGGACAATACATGGGTACAGGAATGCTCCAGCTTCTTTTTAATATCTGTAATATATTTTGATATGTATAATTCACTTTTTCCCAGTCTGTGTGCTTTCAATTATATCCATCTTTTTACTTGTGACTTCTGAGAATTGGACTCCAAATATCTAAAGTGCCTAGGTGGAAGAGTCTGATATAGAAAGCTTGCTCTTTCTTTCCTGAATATATACTCAGAGTCATGGGATTATATAATATAATCTTACATTTTATAAGTGATCATAAATCTGGGCATTATTATCCTGCCCTGATTTCCTGCCTAGATTGTCACAACGTATGTGTTCTGTAGCTTTTTCTTCAATGAATCCTTGTGAAGGATTGTAGTTGGTTTAAGCTATTGGTCTTGGGTTTTGTTTTTTGTTTTTAATTATCTTTAAAGAAAAATCTAGTTGTTCTATATTGGAAAATGCTTTGACTTCCTGGGTAATAAAACTACTGTTCCAAAAATAATTCTAGATATGAATTATAATATATAAATTATCTTTTTCTACTTTTTAATGCTTCCATAATGCTTCACACACAGTTCTAGTTTTGAAATCTATAGTTGTAAGGATCAGACAGAGAATTTAAAGCTTTTGGAAAGATACCACAATTGTCTTCCTCTGAATACAAGAATTAGGCAGCATTCTTAATTGTTGTGGCCTGGCAGGAGCCGTTGGAGCTGCCACCAGACTCCAACAGCGAGGGGCCCTATGAATCAGCCCTAGAGGATGCGGAGGACCCTGGACAGGGTTCCGACTCTGAGCAGGGCACAGAGAGATTGGTTGGCCACCAGGTGGCGCCTGAGCCTTGGATCAGTGGGGAGGAGACAAGAGAGAGTGATCCAGAAACCAACAGTGAGTTGTTCCGGGATGCATGCGTCGAAGGGCTACTCGGTGTCAAGAACAACTACGTAATTACAGGAGGTAATTATGCTCAGCTAATGGTCATTAAGCTCCTCTCCAGACTATAAAAGTGCGTTCTTGCAGAAGTCAATGCTTGGACTAAAGAGAAATGAACTTGGCAGGCTGGATTGCTGCCAGAGTTAGTCTGAATTGCTGCCAAGGTGTGTCGGACTTGCTGCCAAGGTCCTTATCTGTTTGCATATTTGGCTTTCAGCCACCGAGAGTCTGGTCTTGTTATTAAAGGACATTCCATTTTACGCTTGTCTCTGCTTTCGTTACTGGACGGAGGAGGGGGTCACAACACTTTATTATATTTTTAAACCAAAGTGTGGCAGCTTAATAATAGTGAGTTTCCATTTAGATTGCAACTTTAATCAGATCTATCTCTTGAAGAAGCAATAGTATTCTCAGAGTTATACAGAGTTATACAAATTATCCTTTTTAACATTTGCAGCCAAATCCTGGAAATTGATGGTTAGCTAATTTGATTATGTGCAAAGCATATCTATATTCAGTCTGTTGGATCGGGTGATTGAAGGCACACTCAGGCTTCAGAGTAACAAACAGCTCTTTATTAGCACAAGTTAATTAGCACAAGGAGCAGGATTGTGGCTTAGCTGGCAGGGAGCGATAGAGGATGGCGGCTGCAGTGACGAGGATTGAGCCCCGAAAACACCAGCACTCTTCCCTCCATCTACGAGAGTGGCACAAGTCAGCCTCGAACTCTGATCCCCTACATTGGGGCCCTTATCTATCTTTAGGAAAGAGACCTTTGAACACACAGCCCGCTAACCTTCACCAGCGGGGTAAGACTACATGGTTGCCTCTTACAAACTTTGGAGCTTCACATTCAATCTTGCTTGTATACAGCCACCTTATACATTACGCACTTTTGACTTGGTGGCCAAGGACATCTTCCCAGGACATAAGAAGGGAGAGGAGCAGATCACCGCTTCCTCCACTGTTTCCATATTACGATATATTATAACTGCGCAATTTTTAAAATAGTATGTTGAGTGTATGGGAGTTGGCTGGAATTGAATGAATGGCCCACTTTTAGTAATTGTTACTTTTGTATTTTTTATATGTTTTAAATTTTACGTGGGAATTGTTAGAGTGGATAAATGAGAATGTTTGACTCGGAGGACCTGCTGGGGAAGGCGGAGGGTACCGGGGTGGTTGGGGGGACCATGGCTACGGGAGTGGGTCGGAGCATAGCGGTCATGATAGGGAGAGGCAGATATGGCGGGGACTTTAGGGCTGGCCATTACCGGGGAAGGAGGGTTCGCTACATCACAGAGATCCCTCCTTCCGGCCCTATGAGTCCCACTCCAAGACCAGATGGCGCGAGCAGTCAGGACCCTGGTCTCAGGCTGTTGTCGCTAAATGCCAGGTCTGTTGTTCACAAAGCTCCCCTCGTCCGGGACTTAATTGTTGACGAGAGGGCAGACCTGGCATGTATTACTGAAACCTGGCTGGGCACAGAAGGAGGAGTCCCCCTTGTAGAGATGTGCCCAGAGGGATTTCAGGTGCTTCATCAGCCGAGAGCCCAGGGAAGGGGTGGCGGTGTGGCTATTGTAATCCGGGAGTCTCTGTTACCTCGTAGGGTCCCTGCTCCGGAGCTTGTCGGGTGTGAGTCCCTGCTGATAAAGTTGGACCTCAAGGGTCAAGTGGGTTTGCTGCTAACGTACCTGCCTCCCAACTGCGTTGCAGCATCCCTCCCCTCGCTCCTCGAGTCAGTAGCCGAGCTGGCAGTTGAGTTCCCCAGGCTTATAGTTCTGGGGGACTTCAATTTGCCATCGCTCGGTGAACGCTCTGATGGGGCGCAGGAGTTCATGGCTTCCATGACAGCCATGGGCTTGACCCAGGTAATTCGGGGCCCAACCCATGCAGCGGGTCACATGCTCGACCTCGTATTCCTCTCGGAGCAGTGGATGTGTGATCTTGGTCTGAGGGGTAATGAGATCATACCCCTGTCGTGGTCAGACCACTGCCTACTGAGGCTTGACTTCCGGAGGCCAAACCCCCACCGTAGGGAGGAGGAACCGACCAGGTGGTTCCGCCCCAGGCGACTTATGGACCCGTTGAGGTTCCAGACGGAGCTTGGGGTCATTCCTGATACTCTCGCCCACAGTTCGGCGGAGACTCTGGCTGCCGCCTGGTATTCGGCGGCGTCGGAGTCTCTTGATCGGATTGCGCCACTACGGCCCCTCCGGGTCAGTGGATCCAGGAGGCCTACTTGGTTTACCGAGGAGCTCCGGGAGAAGAAACGCCGGAGGAGATGCCTAGAGCACCTGTGGAGGTCCGATAAGTCCGAGGCGAACCGAGCACTTTTAACTACCTGCACCAAGGACTATGTCCGAGCATTAAGAACTGCTAAAAGATCATACATCTCTGCCTTGGTTGCGTCCGCCGAGTCACGCCCAGCCGCCCTGTTTAGGATAACCCGCTCCCTCCTTAATAGGAGGGATGCGGGAGACCCCTTGCAGGGTAGGGCTGAGGACTATGCTCAATTCCTGGCGGACAAAGTAGCTCGGTTTCGGTCGGACTTGGACTCCACCGCAGTAGATCCAGCCGAGACACAGGAGGACCACTTGGCAAACCATCTCTGGGTTGAGTTCCAGGATGTTGCCTCTGGGGATGTGGACAAGGCCATTCGAGCTGTAAGTGCCTCCACTTGTATTCTGGACCCGTGTCCCTCCTGGCTGGTTGCCAACAGCAGGGAGGTGACACATGGCTGGATCCAGGCGGTTGTGACCGCCTCCCTTCGGGAGGGGCACTTCCCCGCCGTACTTAAAACGGCGGTGGTGAGACCCCTCCTGAAGAAACCATCCTTGGATCCAGCCATTTTAAACAACTTCCGTCCTGTCTCCAACCTCCCCTTTATCGGGAAGGTTGTTGAGAAGGTGGTGGCCTTCCAGCTTCAACGGGCCTTGGAGGAAGCTAGTTATCTTGACCCCTTCCAGTCCGGCTTCAGACCTGGTTACAGCACAGAAACCGCTTTGGTCGCATTGACCGATGATCTCTGGAGGGCCAGAGATGGAGGCTATGCGTCCATCCTGGTTCTCCTTGACCTCTCAGCGGCTTTCGATACCATCGACCATGGTATCCTTCTGCGACGACTGCGGGAGGTGGGAGTGGGAGGCACTGTTTTACGGTGGTTCTCCTCCTACCTCTCGGACAGGTCGCAGTCGGTGTTGGTCGGGGGGCAGAGATCGTCCCTGAGGCCCCTAACATGTGAGGTGCCGCAGGGTTCGGTCTTATCCCCCCTACTATTTAACATATACATGAAACCGCTGGGCGAGATCATTCGGAGGCACGGGATAAAATACCACCAATACGCGGACGATACGCAGCTGTATCTGTCCGCCCCGTGCCAACTCAATGAAGCGGTGGACGTGATGAACCAGGGTCTAGAGGCCGTTAAGAACTGGATGAGCGCTAACAAACTGGTACTCAACCCGGACAAGACCGAGTGGCTGTTGTGCTTCCCTCCCAATAATTTGGCCAATGTACCAACGCTTAGGCTGGGGGGTCAAATTTTATACCCCTCAGATAGGGTCCGCAACTTAGGAGTCCTCCTGGACCCACAGCTGACTTTTGACCACCAGCTGTCAGCTGTGACCAGGGGAGCATTCGCCCAGGTTCGCCTGGTCCGCCAGTTGCGGCCCTACCTAGACCGGGAGGCTCTCACAACAGTCACTCGAGCCCTTGTGATCTCTAGGCTGGAATACTGCAATGGGCTCTACATGGGGTTGCCCTTGAAGAGCATCCGGCGGCTACAGCTAGTCCAGAATGCAGCCGCGCGAGTGATAGTGGGCGCACCGCGGTTCGCCCACGTTACACCCATCCTCCGCGAGCTGCACTGGCTACCTGTTGGTCTCCGGGTGCGCTTCAGGGTACTGATGACCACCTTTAAAGCACTCCATGGTAGTGGATCTGGGTACTTGAGAGACCGCCTTCTGCCGATTACCTCCCTAAATCGACCAATTAGATCGCACAGACTGGGCCTCCTCCGAATCCCATCTGCCAGTCAATGCCGACTGGCGACCACACGGAGGAGAGCCTTTTCTGTGGCAGCTCCGACCCTGTGGAACGACCTCCCCGTTGAGATCCGTACCCTCACCACCATCCAGACCTTCCGCGCAGCCCTCAAGATCTGGCTCTCCCAGCAGGCCTGGGGATAGGTTCCTAATTTACCCGCCCGAGTGTTTGATTGCTGAACGAAAGTTGTGTTTTTACTATTTTTTCTTTGTTCACATTCTGTTTTTTTTTTTTTTTTTTTGACGCTGCACCCCCTTCCCTTGTGGTTGTAAGCCGCCCTGAGTCCCCTCAGGGAAAAGGGCGGCCTATAAATCCCAATAAAACTCTAAAAAACTCTAAAACAAGTTAACTATGTACAATCCAGCAAAGGTTCAGTCTGACAGCAGTCCTTTTATAGGGAGCTGTCAGACCCTTCAACCAATCAGATTGAATCTCTGTTCCCACTGGAACAGAGGACCTTGGTGTAAACCATTACCAATGTTTCTGGTATCTAACACCTCTCCCCTCTTAGATGGGCTCAACCAACTTGTGACATAGTCACATAGGTAGGCGGGCTTTCTGGTGGCTCGCCCAGACCTGTGCAGTTCAGTTGGTGGGTGTTCTTCAGTCAGGTTGGATGGACCTGTTGTCTCCACGGCTTCACCTGGTGGAAGCTCCTGGAACTTCTCACAGGCCGCAGCTGGAGTGTCTGGAGCCGGTTCACTCGGAACTTGCTGTGGGCCTGCAACACTTACAGATAAGTGTCCCGGTACCTTCAGGATTGAGTTATCTGTGAAAAGAGTGAATTTGTGCTGCTTTTGGGTAGGGCTTTGGCTAACTCATGCAGGAATTACCTCTGGTTGCCTAAGACAGGAGTTGGATGTGGCCATGGAGTTGGTCAATGTGCCGTCTCCAATTTTGACCATCCTCAAGCTCTAATAGATAAGAGCAAGGCCCGGTGTTGCCTATTACTGTGGCAGGAATCCAAAGAGTTCCCCCAGCATAGTTGTGGATGTAAACTTGGTCCCCTATGCTAAAGTTTCTTATTTTGCCGGTCAAATCTGGAGGCGACCTGACAGAGTAGTTTGGATGTAGCCGGTCTAAGTGGGACCTTAGCCAGTGGCCCATTAAAAGCTCGGAAGGGCTTCTACCAGTGGTAGCACTTGGCGTGATGTGCTGTATGAAAAGGAATTGATCAACCCATGTTTGCCAATCTCCCGGGCTTCTTTTGAAGAACTCACCATTCTCTCTGCCTGACCATTGGAAGCCGGATGGAATGGAGTGACCAGGGCATGTCTGATTCCCTGTGCTGCTAAATAGGTCTTGATTTGCATGGCCATAAATTGGGGGCCGTTGTCAGAGACCAAAACATTGGGCAGGTCATGAGTGGAGAAAAGTCTACATAGTGCCTTGGTGACTGCTTCTGGTAGAGGTCATGAGGACTACTTCTAGTCATTTTGAGTAGGCGTCCACAACTACCATAAAGGTCTGTCCATGAACAGGGCCAGCAAAATCTATGTGCATCCTAGACCATGGTGCTCCCACTCCTTAGCGGGCGCCTCTGGTGGAGCTGGTCTGGACTCCTGGCACAGTGTGCAGGTAGCCACCGATTCTTCTATCTCCCTGTCCATGTAAGGCCACCACACGTAACTCCTGGCCAAAGAGTTCATCCTGACAATCCCAGGATGCCCTACGTGCAAAGCCTCTAATACTGCAATGCGTAGTTTGGGTGGAACAATGACCCAGTTTACCCCACAGTAAACAACCATTTATTACTGACAATTCATCACGTTTGTAGTAAAACATTTTAAATTCAGACCCCACAGGCCCCTTTGGCCACCCCCTCCACACCCAGTTCAAAACCTGTCGGAATGTACAGTCTTTTGCTGAGTGTGAGCAATGTCACAAGAAGAGACAGGACCAGCCTCAAGACAGTCAATGAGGAGGACTCACATCTCAAGGGCATAGTCTGCAAGCAGTTCAGGCAGGGGGCATCAACTCAAGGCGTCGGCATGCCCCAAGATAGAACCAGGTCGATGGATGAGGCGATAACTGTAGGCCTTGAGGAAGATTTTCCATCTGGTCATTCATGGTGACAAAGAAGCAGGGGTAGGCCGATCCCCAGCCAGCAATCCCAGCAATGGTTTGTGGTCCTTGATAAGTTCAAAGTCATGGCCATAGATTTACTCATGGAACCATTTCATGCCTGCGACTGCAGCCAGAGCCTCACGGTTCAGTTGGCTGTAGTTTCACTTGGCAGCAGACAATGTACGTTAGTAGTAGGCAATGGGCACCTTGGTTCCATTGGGCATGTGATGGCTGAGGATGGCACCTACGCCAAATGTGGAAGCATTGCACGCTAGGACAAGTGGCAGGGTCTGGTTATATTGACCAAAAATGTGTCCGCTGACAGTAGTTTCTTCACTGTGGCAAATGCAGCTGCTTCAGCTCTGCCCCAGGACCACTTGGCGTGTTTGCTGAGAAGCTGATGCAAAGGCTCAGCAACCGTGGTTTTCTGCTTGAGAAAGACACTGTAGAAGTTAAGGAGCCCGAGGAACGCCTGCAGTTCGATCTGATTGCGAGGTGTAGGGGCATCCTGGATTGCCTTAATTTTTTGTTGATCAGGTGAATCCCAGAGCCGTCAATGAGGTACCCTAGGAATTCAACCCTTGGCACGTTAATTTGGCATTTTTATTTTTTGAGGTGAAGGCCTTTGTCTGTGATTCTGACCAGAATAGTTCCCAATCTTTTAAATAATTGCGCGTTATTTGCAGCTAATACCAAAATGTCATCAAAATAGGAGGCGACTCCTGGAATCCCCTGCAAAAGCCATTCCATGACTCCTTGGAACAGTCCAGGGGTGATACTAATTCTGAATTGAAGGTGGGTGCATTTGAATGCACCCTTGTGTGTCACGATGGTTTGGCCCTCCGCCATGGCATCATCTACAGGCAACTGCTGGTATGTCTGCGCCATATCTAATTTTGCAAAAACTTTTCCAGGGCCTAATGAGTGCAGTAAATGCTATACAATGGGTACAGGATAAGCGCTTTGCTGCAAAACTTTGTTTATCATGCACTTGTAATCCATGCAGATCCGGACAGACCGGTCAGGCTAGACAAGTGTCACTATAGGGGTCTCCCAGTGTGTGTGATCTACCGGCTCTAGGATTCCCTGGCCAATCAATTTGTCTAGTTCCAAATCAATTTTAGGGTAGAGAGCGAAAGGTACTCTCTTTGGTTTTAGCCTGATGGGGGCTACATTGGGGTCCAAGTTAAAAGATATTGGAGTCTCCTAATACTTACCTAGACTGGTACCGAAGACGTTCTTGAACTCCTTAAGAAATTCCTCAGTGCTTTTGTCTCGTATGGCATTGATTCTGGTCACTTCTAGGCCCAGGGCTTCGAACCAGTGAAGCCCCAGGAGGCTCTGTAGGTCTCAGTTGACTATCGTCACTGGTAGCTGGCCACAGAAGATCTTGAGCCAAGGTGGCGCAGTGGTTAAATGCAGCACAGCAGGCTACTGCTAGATCAGCAGTTCAGCGGTTCAAATCCCACCGGCTCAGGGTTGACTCAGCCTTCCATCCTTCCGAGGTGGGTAAAATGAGGACCCAGATTGTTGGGGGCAATATGCTGACTCTCTATAAACCGCTTAGAGAGGGCTGAAAGCCCTATGAAGCAGTATATAAGTCTACTGCTAAGTCTACTGCTATTGAACCTCACCCGGAAGGTCCTCTGGCAGTCACGAAGTCGGATGTCTGGAACCTGCAACTGATGTTTTTTAAGGCTATGGATAGCCTGTTTGAGTGCTGCCCAAGACATTATGGTCAAGGATGACCCTGTGTCAATCTCCATATTGCATGGAGAGTCCTCAATGAGGACTGTGACTTTCAGGTTTTTTGGCCGCTTCATGTGGACTTGGCCTATGGAGGTGTGGTAGGTGACTCTGGTGTTGCCTTCTGTTCTCCGCAGTGGCGGCTGCCATGCCCCTTGGTTGGGCCTCTGCTGGTGGTTAGGTATTCTTCTGGGCTTCCAGGTTGTAGCAGGGCGATCGCTTCTGCCGATCTTGGCGATGTGCCCCTTGCGTTCGCAGCGTTGACAGATGGCATTGCGGAAATGGCAATGTGTTCTGAGGTGGTTTCCTCCGCAGCCAGCGCAAGGCAGGAAACGCAGTTCAAATTTCCGCGCCAGCTTGGTGCAATTACGGTAGCTGTCATCTTCGCTCTCCGAGCCTTCAGGCTCTGTGGCCTCGCAATGCACTCCTGCGCTCTTCCGCATGCTCTTTGGACTATTTTGGTGCTGCAGGGTTTCCGTTGATTTAATTGAAGACTCAGTAGCCCTGGCTTCATCTAGGGCAATTTGGAGAGTAAGATTAGCTTTTGCTAATAATCTCCTCTGCAGGCCAATGTCCCTAATACCACATTTGATGCAGTCAAATAATAGTTCATCAAGATATTTAAACTCACAGTACTCTGCGGCCTTTCTGAGCACCACAACATATTCGTTGATGGATTCCCCTTCTTTTTGGTTACGGATGTTGAATTCATGCCTCCAGATGTATTTAGATGGTCTGGGAGCGTAATGTGTCCTCAGTGTCTGTTGTAGAACCGACCAAGTTACCGATTGTAATTGTGTTGGCTCGGACAAATCCTTCGCTGTCTCGAACACCTCTGGTCCATATTAGTTCAGGAACATATTCTTTTTCCGGCCTTCAGAAAGGCCCATGAGGTCGTTGGCTTCAAGGAAGCAATCAAACCTCATCATGTAGGATTCCTAGTGTTCGGTGGCTGGTTGTACGGAGTCGGTGGGACATGAATTGTGTTCCTGAGCACGTTTGAATTTTCCGCTCAAAGATGGCTGCTCGATGCGTGCAGTGCTCCAGGCTGGATTGACTTGCTGGATTGTCGTGCTCTTTTTGTCTGCCTAACTGCCTTCCAATCCCATCTTCATCCCTAGTGTTGGGTTGGGTGAATGAAGGCACACTCAGGCTTCAGAGTAACAAACAGCTCTTTATTAGCACAGGTCAACTATGTACAATCCAGCAAAGGTTCAGTCTGACAGTAGCTGTCAGACCCTTTGACCAATCAGATTGAATCTCTGTTCCCGCTGGAACAGAGAACCTTGGTGTAAACTATTACCAATGTTTCTGGTCTCTAACACAGTCCAGAAGTGATTGGACTTTTTCATTATAATTATGCAAATTTTCATTTACTTTTCTCTCCAAAATAATCGCCCATATAGTCTACTATTTCACTAGTGCTGCAATATTTCTGGCATATAACAGAGTCCCCTTTTTGCCATTTTATGCTCCTTTTTGTCCTTATATGGAAATCAAATTTTTAAATTTTCAACTTGATCTATCTGTTTGTTATAATATTAAAAGTAATATTATGTTCCACTTGCAGTGAGTGGATTTAATAAATAATCTGTTTTGCTGTCTTTTGTAATCTGCATGCATATTAAAAGTAAAGTGTATAGCAGTTGACTTTATATTGGTGTAAGCAAATTATTTCTTATTTTGGAAATAATAATTTCGATCTTAATTGAAACACATTTAAATCTATTCCAAGTGTGAATAGGAAATTCATATTCTTCTGTATGCATTTTTCTAAAAAGTGATGGTTATAGTAAGGAAATAAAATTGCTATAAATTATTTTTTAATTTTGTAGATAACCATGCTTTGACTACAGAAAACTAAGTAGTCTTTCTCCAGATCACATTCTATATATTCCGATCTAAGTAATTCTGATAGTACACAAGAGGGCAGTACCTACCATTTTTGGGTACACAAAAATAATATAACTTGTGCCTCTAGTTGCTGAGGAACCTTGGTGACGCAGATGTTGGAATGCAGCATTGCAGGTGAACTCTGCCCACAGTCTGGAGTTTGATCGTGCCACGGCTCAAGGTTGATTCAGCCTTCCATTTTTCTGAGGTCAGTAAAACGAGGATCCTGAGGGTTGTTTAATATTAGTAGTATTGTAAAGTGATTGGTTGTTGAATGATTAACTTCTTTCATTATTATTGTTATTGTTTTTTTCTTGCCACTTCTTTGCTGCATTTCAGTCTCCTCAACAGACCCGCCTACAGTAAGCTACCAATGGCAATAACACTTAGATTTATACACTTGCAACACTCTCTGAGTGGTTTACATTTCCAGCATATTGGCCCAACAATCTGGGTTCTCATTTTACCAACCTTGGAAGGATGGAAGACTGAATCAACCTTGAGCCCATCAGGATCCAACTCCAGAATGTGGGCAGAGTTGGCCTGCAATACTGCATTCCAACCACTGTGCCACCAGGGCTCCTGTGTTAATATTGAGAGAGAGAGGGGGGGAGAGAGAGAGAGAGAGAGGGAGAGAGAGAAGAAGGAAGAAGGAAGAAGGAAGAAGGAAGAAGGAAGAAGGAAGAAGAAGAAGGAAGGAAGGAAGGAAGGAAGGAAGGAAGGAAGGAAGGAATGAAAGAAAGAAAGAAAGAAAGAAAGAAAGAAAGAAAGAAAGAAAGAAAGAAAGAAAGACGGAGGGGAGAAAAATAATGGGCAATCTGGGACATTATTTAAATATCTAATGTATTAATTATCTGGCTAGCAGCAAAAAAAATGGATTCAAAGATAATCTTGGTAGTTTGAAGCCCAGATCCCATTTCTGCCTTGTATTCTGTTAGGGCAATATGAAAATCACACATTTCCATGTAGCCCAGCACTAAAATGTTCTTGCTTAAGTCTCAGAAAATCAAAATATATTGTTGAAACATTTCATTGTGGCATTGGGTTAAATTAAAAAACTGGGTCTTTTTAACTTTAAACTTTTCTGCTCTCTTCCTATGTATGGTAGGCTGCAACTACTTCTTTACTAGCCAGTTAAAGTGTAAGTAACTGAGGATGAGGAAAAGAATTTGAGAATCAATATTTGATTCTAACTTTTGATTTACCAGATTATGTGCCTTCACCTGAATCATCTCCTGACCCTCTTCTTCAGGTCATAAGTGTTTAAGGCAAAGGGAGAATAAAGATACTTCCTCACAGTCCATGTTTTCATTAGCCTTATGTGCGTATAAGATAGTCTTCGATTTACAACAATTTGTTTAGTGACTGTTTGAAATTACCATGGCACTGAAAAAAGTGACTTAAGACCATTTTTACACTTACAACCGTTGAAGCATCACATGATCAAAATTCAGATGCTTGGCCACTGACTCATATTTATGATGACTGCAGCATCCCAGGGCCATGTGGTGCTCTTTTTCCACTTTCTCCCAAGGAAAGTCAATGGGGAAGCCAGATTCACTTAACAACTGTGCTACTAACTTAGCAACTGCTGCAATTCACTTAACAACTTTTGCAAAAAAAGGTCACAAAATGGGGCAAAACTCACTTAACAAGTGTCTCACTTAGCAACAGAAATTTGGGGCTCAATTCTGGTCACAAGTCAAGGACTGTGTCAAGGCAGCCTCCCTCAGTAACCAAGAAAGAATCTACTCAACTCCATTTTGCAGAATTAAGAGTACTTTTACTGGTTATGAGTAAATAGCAGCTAAGCAAAGCAAGATCTAAGGCAAAAGCATGTGTAATCATAGATATCAATATGTGACCCAACCCCCTCCCCCTGGTAACCCCACCCCATGGTCCAATCCGCACATCCCTCAGGTGTGATGTGGGAGACATCTTCAAAAAGCATCATCAAGTTGGTATGCCAGACAGTTGGTCTTGGCGGCAAATCCTCTATCTGCAGCATGCGCAGTAGATGGTGAGAACAACTCCCTTTTAACAGTCACTCCTGCACTGAATACTTCCCCACCCAAATACCATGCCCCCTCCCCGTTTCAATGACAGCCAAAAGCAAGCAGCAAAGCAGAGGCTGACAGACTGCCTGTATTTCAGATTTGGAATTTATTCACATGGATTTGCACTGATTTGGACTGTCAAACTGTTTTACAGGAGTGAATTGAATCAGCAGATTGGTCGGATTCATTGAATTAAACATGCCTGCACTGTTAAAATGCACATGCATTGTAATGTTGAAACTTAATTGGCCTTGATTCACTTTGAATTGACTCTGATGTCTGAATTAAATAGATTGATTTTTTTTTAATTGATTTGAATGCCTGAATCTAATCAGGACTAACTTCTAGTTTTACAAATATTCAAAGACATTTGAAGGTAATCTTGACTCTGTTCTCTTCTGATGACTTGAAATGTGGAAAATAAGAGAAAAAAATCCCTGGCCTTGAGCTGCTGGAAGACCTGTCTCAATAAAAAAAAAGTCAAGCACCCTACAGAAAAAGAA
This sequence comes from Thamnophis elegans, assembly GCF_009769535.1. Classification (NCBI taxonomy): domain Eukaryota; kingdom Metazoa; phylum Chordata; class Lepidosauria; order Squamata; family Natricidae; genus Thamnophis; species Thamnophis elegans. The sequence goes on from NC_045551.1 coordinate 26,829,426, forward strand.
AAGAAAGGAAAAGAAAAAATATTTTTCCCCTATGGATTGTCTTAGAAATGTTAACACTTTTTTCTTCATATATGAGTCATGCTGCCTGTACAGAATGTTCTGTTTACCAAGAAATGAATGTATATTCTTTATATTCTGTATCACCAATTTGTTCACTTTTTCAAATCATGATCTAAAGGTAGTAAGACCCCCGCCCCCCCAGATAGACTAGAAAACAATACCATCAGTACCTCTATGCTTTTTTTTTTGTATTTTGGCCCTTTGAAATGTAAATTTATTTGAAACAACCTTAATTAGAACTAAAATTAGAAATTAGAAATAAAAATTAATTAGAACTCGACGCTTCTTCTGAGACTGTGCATAGCACACTTCATTTCCTACAGCAATTATCCTGTGTATGCTGTTCTACCTAAGCTTCCTGTTTATTTTTTCTGGGACATGAATATACCTTAAAGATCAATACACTAGAAACTCTTAAGTGCATACCCTGAAAAGTAATGGAATATATTAGAAATTAAATGCTTATTTACTAGCGTTATTATTTTTGATGCAAAATAACCATACATTTTTAATTCTTTGACCTCTGTTTATTTCTGAATATAGCTTGATGATAAAACTCTGTTGTTAATTGCAGACAGAGATTCACCCAGATCAGTGATGGCGAACCTATGACACGCGTGTCAGTGCTGACACGCGTAGCCATTTGGGGTGACACGCACAGGATTCATCCCTAAGGTGACCAGACGTTCCGCTGTTGGGACGCGATGCATCTGTAGCGGAGGAGCGGGATCCCGAGGGAGGCTGTTGCAGAAGGGCAAAATCTGAGATTTCTTCGCTTCTGCGGCAGGATAACATTTGTTCTTTAGAGGAAGGGGGGGAGAGACCACTACAGTTGCATTTCTTTTCTTGCTGGGGATTTAGAAGTCTTATGTTCACTTTTATTCCCGGGGAAAAAAACAAACCCGAGCCTCTGCCGTTGTCCAACCCTCGCGTTTCCTGGCAAGAAATCCATCCCCCATTATGACGAGGTATGCCGGCTTTCGATTGGTAAGGCATCCTCGGCATCCCCCGGGTGATCTCTGGGCCCCCAGCTTCCCCATCTCCTCTCCTATGGGGAGACGTGCATCATAATGTTGTAAGCTGCCCGGAGTTACCTGTGTGTGAGGTGGGCTGCCCTATGCATTTGCGTTTGTGTGCTGGAGAGAGAGTGAAAAAGAGAGGGAGAATTATATTAATTAGAAGCGGCGGTGGCGGACGTCGGCAGCGACTGTAACGACTGCTCGGGCGAGGTGCGGAGGAAGAACGGAAGGTCCCTCCCGCCCGCGACGACGGCTCCAGCCATGGACGACCAGGCTGGCCCCAACAACAACAACGCACTGCTCTTGCCGCCACCTCCGGATGGGAAGCAACCACGCCTGTGCGGCCCCTGTGCTGAGGTGGGAAGCGAGTTGGCAAGGCGTGGTTGCTTCCCACCCGGAGGTGGCGGCAAGAGCAGCGCGTTGTTGTTGTTGTTGAAGAAGACGCTGGGGCCAGCCTGCTCGTCCATGGCTGGAGCCGTCGTCGCGGGCGGGAGGGACCTTCCGTTCTTCCTCCGCACCTCGCCCGCGCGGTCGTTACAGTCGCTGCTGACGTCCGCCACCGCCGCTTCCCTCGTCCGTCTCGATTGCTGGAAACAGTAACAAATGGCGCGTCTGCTCCGCTGTCAGCGCCTTGACAGCCACCCCAGCCGGCGGCTACCGGGCCTCGCTGGAGTCAATTGCAAAACCGCGTTCAGCGCTTTGAGGACCTGAGGCATCTTGGGAAATGCAGTTCCCTATCGGAAAGAATGGAGTAGCTGCGAATTTGTAACAACAGAAGATAATAACTTGGTGTTTCGCAGGTTACGAAAATCTCAAGTTTGATTTGCACACTGTTTTTTAAAAGTTAGATAAAGAAATTATGCTGTGAAAGCGACTAGAAAGCCTCCCCTCCCCTTCCTGTGTGCGAGAAAGGGAAGGAGAGGAAGGAAGGAGGGAGGGGGGAAGGAAAAGAAGAAGGGAGGGGGGAGAAGATGGAAGGAGAAAAGATGGATGGAAGGAGAAAGAATGGGAGGAGAAGGAGGAAGATGGAATTAAAAAAGAAGAAAAAGAAGAAGGGAGGGAGAAAAGAGGGAAGGAGGTAGGAAGAAAAGGGGAAGAGAGGGAAAGAGCAGAAAGACAAAGAGGATGAAGTTGATAGGCAAGAGGAAAGAGGAAGGAAGGAAAAAAGAAAAAGGGAGGGAGAGAGGAAAGAAGAAAAGATGGAACTAGAAAGGAAGGAAGGGAGGGAGGGAGGAAAGGGGAAGACAGGGAAAGAGCAGAAAGACAGAGAAGGTGAAGGTAGATAGGCAGAAGGAAGGAAGAAGGAAGAAAGAGGGAAGGAGGGAAGGAGGAAGGAACAGAAGCGAAGAGGAAGAGAGAAATGGAAAGAGCAGAAAGACAGAGAAGGTAGATAGGCAAAAGAAATGAAGCTGAAAGAATGGAAGGAGGAAGGAAGAGGAAAGGAGGAAGGGAGTGAGTGAGGAAAGAAGAGAGGATGGAAGGAGAAAGGAAGGAAGAGAGGGAAAGAGCAGAAGACAGATAAGGTGAAGGTAGATAAGCAAGAGGAATGAAGGAAGAAGTGAGGAGTCTCGAGGAGGGGGAAAACATTTAGTGACCAGAGTTACAATGGCATTGAAAAAAGTGACTGATGAACAAAGAAGTTACTAAGCAGGTATGTTAAATAATTTGTTTTTGGTTTATTAAATACAATTATATTGCAATTATATATTTTTGTAGTTTAAACTATAAATTGCGCAAAATTATATTTTTGTCGAAGTGACACACAATGCGAGTTATGCTCGATTTTTTGCCGATTTTTGACACACCACGCCAAAAAGGTTGCCCATCACTGACCCAGATTATATTTAGGGGTGGAAAGGAAACTACTATATAATAAAATGGTTTATGAATATTTTGCCACTAGATCATTTAATGTACCTAGAACATCAAGACACACTCATTTTGTAATTCAGTTTTTGTTTTGTTTTGTTTTGTTTTTTTGTTTTTTGCATTTCTCTCTGTCTCTTCCTCATGCTAGATTAACCTGTGTTTAATTGAAATAAAAGCATAAATCTGAATTTGGATGCATTGAGCTACAACATTGCAAATCATATGCAAAATGCAGCACCTGCAGTTTGCTTGACACAAAATATTTACAGTAACAATCTCTGGGGTAGAGAAGATGAATATAATTAGGAGTTTTGTAGAATCCCATACTGCAATGAAAATGCATGTTAATACAAGTGTTTTAAATAAGGCTGGGTTCAAACAACAAGTCCAACTAATAAATATATTTCTGTTAACCACAAACTGTAAATCATGAGTATAAATCAATTCAACTTAAGCCCTTTTAAGTGATTTTAAAAAGTGAGGTTTAGGTTTATGTCTCCCACCACATCTAACAGGATTTCTACATTTTCCACTTAGGCACTGTTTTCAGTTAAACTTCAACATTGCACAATCATGCCTAGCATCCTCAATCCTCTCTCTTAACTCAGGACATTTCCTTTACTCACTATGTCCCCAGATTATAAGTAAAATAATTCATTATGTATCTGGGTTTAGAAGTGTCATAGAACCTGCTACATCTTCAAGGTTGATAAAATCTGTAATATTTTTTGTTTATTTAAAACATTTGTGTAGCCAGTCATCTTTCCGACAATTCTGGGTGGCTCCAATAAAATCAAATTAAAAACTGTAAAACATGCTCAATTAAAACATAAAATATTAAAAAACCAATAAAATCAAAAACCTAGCACCAATCCATGCAAAGATATTATAATCTAATCTCCGAATGCATGGGATGGGCAGAAATCCAGGTCTTTAAAGCTTTGTCACATGTTCCCTTAGTATGAGGTACCAATCTTGGATCCATTGTATAATCAGAAGTGTGTTTGGGAGTCTTGCGAGATGCAGATATGCCCTTTCCCTTCAAATAAACACTTTACCTCAGCTATTTCATCCCTGGAATTTTCTTCTATCATTTCATACTCATCATCACTTCCAAACTTGACCCAATTGTTGACACCACGCTCTCCAGCCTTCTAGAAAATTAGAGAAGAAAAGAGCAGAAATTCTGTATTTTACTTGAGGAAGTAATACTATTATGTGATGCTGTAGTAGAGGATTCCTGCTGTAGGCAAGTGGATCGACTAGAAGATCACCAAGGTTCCTTCCAACATTACCATTCTCGGATTCTCTGATAGATGAAGTACAGTATTTTTCAGAGTATAAAACACACCTTTTTCCCTCAAAAAAGAGTCTGAAAATCTGGGTAAATCTTATACACTGAATACAGCATTTTTTGTCCCTCCAAACCCCACCCCTTCACCAAAATGGCCATGCATAGCCTTTAGGAGGCTTTCAGAGTGTCCTGGGGGCAGGGGAGGACAAAAATGAGTGAACAATTGGCTGGTTTTTGCTCAATTCCCCCCCCCCAGCCCCCAGGAACACTAAATAAGCCTCTTAAAGTCTATGCATGCCCTTTTTTGGACAAAAACGGGCCCATTTTTGTGAAAAATGGACTGATTTTTTGCTTATTTTGTCCCCTCCCCCCGGACCACTCTACAAGCCTCCTAAAGACTATTCATGCCCTTTTTTTGAAAAAAAAAACGGGCCCATTTTTATGAAAAATGAGCCATTTTGGGGAGCTCTGCAGAGTGCATTTTTTTTTAATTTGCCTCTTCAAAACCTTGATGCGTCTTATACTCCGGTGCATCTTATACTCTGAAAAGTACGGTAGTATATATTATATAAAAGAGCCAATGGTGGCTAAGGCACCAGGCTACAAACTAGGAGACCCAGAGTTCTAATCCCGTTTTAGGCATACAGCTAGCAGTCACTTTTACCCCTAGTAAGCAGACAATGGCAAACTATTCTGAAATCTTGCTCAGAAACTCTCCACAACTCCCTGTGAAATGAGTCAGGCTGAGAAAGACTGACTAGCCCAATGTTGCCAAGCTGACTTTCATGCCAAATAATTGCTGATGAATACATTATTTCTCTTTTCAGAACTAGCATATTAAATTGGAAAATGTTAAAGTAATCATGGCAGGATTATGGCTTCCATACTTGTTGATCTTTGCTATGATATGTTGGGCATTGGATTGCAAATACATTTTGATTTATTGATTGGTTTGATATGGTGGTAAGGAAATGCGACTCTAGGATAGCTGGTGTAACTATGAGATAAATATCTCACATTGGCCAGGAAATTTGTATTTCTTTCCAAGAACCCTGTGCTTATCTCAACTGGGTTAGTTGGCTTTAACAGCCTTTTTCTTCTCCTTGTTCTTGCAATAGATGGATGAGGAGATGGATGGATAGATAAATAAAATAATAGCACTTTTTCTTGTGGACCCTCAGAATAACTAAGGCAGTTGACGACACTCCAATACTTAGTCAATTGTACCTATCCCCCACTGCACATAATCCCCTGTAAGCCTATTTAAAATCAGTTTGGCATTCATGGTCTCTCCAATGCTCAATGAATCCCTATTTAAATGTAAATACTGCAAAACTTATAAAGAGAAATCCCTTTCAATCTACATTATGTATTACCAGGAAGCAAAAGTACAGATGAACACTGTGATTATGAATGACACCATTTTGTTTTTATTTATGGCAGAAGTCCCATTATGCAGACACTTTGATGGATGTGGAGAAAGAGAAAGTTCCCAAACATAAGGAGAGCTATTCTTGATGACGCTTAACATTTTGAGATGTTTTTTTTACATAAAACTAATTTTAGTTTCAGGAAAAAGAAAACTTTAGTAAGAAACCTTCATGCAAATGTTGCATTTAATTTGTTTGAAATACTTATCCTGCTTGTCTAAAGCATATACAGGCTAATAATATTTTGTTTTAAAACCCTGAAAATGTACAGCAACATACACTTATATAGTATGTTCATGTTGCACATTGCCTATTGCAAAGCAGATCTGGCCTGAGTTTGGTTATTTCTTGAATGAGAAGCTTGGAATATGTTTATGAACCCAGCATATGCCATTTTGAGTTTCACAGCAAAAGACTGAATATAAAATAAATTGATATATGTGTTAAATATTTTTTAGAAACAAAAGAGAAACCACATTACAAAGCAAACATATCACTAAATTAAATTGCATGTAGTCACATCATAAGATTCTATATCTAATGGAAAACCATACTTTTTTGCAGCAGCAGAACTAACAATAGGGATCTATATATCCAAATAAATCCACTCACACTAAATTATTGGTTTTCTTATGCAAGGAATGATCTTCATAGGCTTCAGATGTAGAAAATTTAGGCTTTTCTTCCATTACAAAATCACCCAAATCTCAACATTAGGATGGACTGAATTCACGTTGGAGCCCTGGATATCCTTGGGCATATAGTCTTGTTTAAAGGCATCTAGCACTTGGTCAGAGAGCTGACCATAGGAAGTGTCCATGAGTTACTTTATTTCAAAGGTTAGCATTAAACTGAACTTTATGCAGTTTCTAGGCTATAGTCTTCCCTCACATAAAACAGCCAGATTGCTAAACAGTTGGCATATGAAAAACAACTGGATTACACATTAAGTTTTAATAAAGAAGACAGTACAGAAATTTTAAGTCACAGGAAGTTTTGTCAGTGGCTGGCCTAAAATAACAATCAATCTTGTAATTTTTCTGTAATTGCTAAAGAGGATTGTGCATGTGTGTATAACTCCCATCAGTACAGAATTTTAAAAAGGCATACATATTATTACAGTGTTAATTCAGAATATTGTTTGTTCCTCTGCTCATCAGCATTTGTGTGTGTGTATGTGTGTGCTTGTAATTGTGTCTAAAATAATTCTTCTCACTAAACCTTGTCTTAGTTCATTCAAATTCTTAAGAAAAATATTTTGTGCTCTGAAATTTAGAATTTATTTGATGCATTAGAGGAGTGGTTAACGATTATGTACTATGACATTTCTTATAAATAATCATTATAGCCTTTTAATATGTCTATTTTACACATATGATAGCTGATACATGTCCTTCTCTTCACTTCCTCAATAATTTATAACAATGAATTACTTATTCTAACTTTACATAAAGCATTTCTGAGCCTGGACCCATAAAAAGCCATTGAGATACAAATCTCACATTTGCCTTCATTTGTGAGATATAAGTCATTTTCAATCTAAAAAGAAGTATCTAGTGGTCTTTCACTTTGGTCTTCTTGCTTTCAGCCTGCAGTGTACATTCTGGCAGATATAAGGCAGAAAATCAAACTTTTAATAATAATAAAAATAAAGACCAGAACACAATTACACCCAGATCCACATTAGTCTCAAATGTGAAGATTATGAACAGAGCAATTTTCTTGACTCAAAAAAGACTTGACTTTCTACTATAATAACGTCTCCTTATTTCAACTCATATTGGGTAATGCCTGATTTTCCATCAAGATATTGCTCCCCAATCATCTATGATGGAGCAAAAGCAAATTTTTGACCAGATCAACCCAATCCCTTTACCATCTTTTCCTCTGTTATCTTACTATAAATTAAATCCTTAACTGTATTTGTTAGCCTTCTTATTCCATATGATTTTATCTGTTTTTCCAATTTTGAGTTTTGATAAAAGAGGGCCATTATAATCATTATTCTGAATCATAAAGCAATCTTTAAGGCTATTCTAAATATTTAGGACTCTTTCAAGAGTATTGGATATATTTAACATCAACTTACAATATATCTAAGGACTTTTTGACTCTTTCATTGCAAAATGAAATGTCTTCTTTGAGAAGTTATTTTCTCTGGACACTTTTTAAAGAGATAATATTCATCGGAAAATTACATGGATCAGAGGCAATAGCCTTTGCTCAATATTTTGCTGTAAAGTATGTTAAATGGCATACTTTGAAGAAAAATATAGGGCAAAGACTATTTCCTTGTAATGGTGTGTGCAGCCAATACTATAAATTTTCCCACTGCTTTGGGTTTTTTTTCCTGGAACAGTTTCAGAATACTATTCCATTTACCAATTATTACAAAGCCATATAATTCTTTAGACTGAATGCTAAAATAGGAAAATATTTTGAGCTTATTTAGAAAGTAAATCCTCATTAAAAATTGACAATTTTAACAGGTGATAAATTATAGGATCAACTTATCCATCTAATTAGGACTGCTTTCTGTACAATTAAAAAGTGTATGAATATAAAACTGTGGATATATAATAAATACTAGAATTTGTGATAATTGTTTTTGGATAGTACTGAAAACTCTCTTCCACTGTATGAATTAAATGTGTTCATATACATATTTCTAAGGTATTTCATTATCTAAAAGGTTCATTACCCTTTTATTTAAAATATTATAGACCTTTATATTGCAGCAAAGAATGCTGAAAGTGTAGTTTTATATTTACTGTTCTATCTGTCATTGTGTTCTGCAGATTGGACTAACAGCACATCAGTACATGAGGAGATTTTGAACTCTTTCTACATTTAGTATATGCTTGATAGAATAATATTACATGCTCCTTTACATCATAAAAACTTCCATGGAATATTGTGAAGGGTGAAGCAGAGAAGACAAATGCTTGTGACATAAACTCAACCACTTTTCTACTTAAGTCATATTATTATATGCAATTATGTAAGGAGTGGATTACCTTGAATCGTGACATTGCAATTTGCCTTTTGTCATTATAGTTGCTGCTGAGTCTATGCTTCAAAATAAATAGATATGCGGAAGTTTTTATGTTGCCAAGTTTATCAATTGTTTAAAAATAATATCAAAACTTGATGAAGGGAAACAGAAAGTAAAGTCTTCATTGACAATCAGGTCTTCTCAAAAGTTTGTAAAAAAATAAAATACTTCTTGCTCACCTCTCTACATCACCTTATGGGGTTTCATGGACAAGAAGGTTCTTTTATATCTCCTCTTTCCTCACTCCAGGACTTCCTAAGGACATTGTTGCAAAAAAAGAGAGATATTCCTAGAACCATTTGTGAACCTCTAATAGCCTCTTTTTCCGCTCTGGGGTTTAGAAGATTTCAAAATGCTTTTTTTACCTCTACAATTGAAGCAATATGATCACTAAGCTAAGGCACAACATAAAGCAAGATTTGGACATAAGAATGAACATGAAACAGGGTCAGACTAGAGGACTTCTATCTCATTATACAGTTTCTAGTCTTGAAGAAGAACAGGAAACTTGAACTTAGGAAATTCAAATGTCAAACTGTGACACCTGTTGTAAGTAAACCAAATCAGTTGGAGGTCTCACTTGTGAGTCAGACATAGGGCTTAACCACAAAAGGCAGAATGAAACTAGTGTTTCCTGCATGCTTCTCTGCCTAGCAATAAGGAACTTAGCCAATTGAAATGCTTTAATATTTCACTATTACACTACAAGAATGCATGTTTGGAACGCTGTTCAGATGTTAGAAATTGATATCCCTATCTGAACTATTTGGCCAAATAACGTTTTTCTTGATCTCACAGTCCAAATTTCCTGATTTTCTGCAACAAAGCCAGTTTAGAGTTAGTGATTGAAGAAAAATAACAGAGGAATTTGTCTGATCTTAATCAGATTGTAAAACAGTTCAGAAGCTGGTTACGACTAGACTGCAGCTGAAATAGCTGATTTCCAGGATTTATCACAATATGATTTTTATAACAGATTATGCTTTCAAAAATGGGACAGTCCCAGCCAAATCGAGATTGTTATGAAGTATGATGCATGTGTAGGTGCAGGTTTTAAAATATCCCCATAGTTTGGCTATTCTACATTATTTTTTATTCCATATTATTGCTAAAGGAAAGAGGGAACACCTGGCAGTTTCTATGTTCTTAAATATGGGTTTGAATTCAAGGTATGACAATTCATTTTTTTTTTGTGGGAAAAAGGAGACTTCTTTGCAAAGTCTGCTTACTTAGGATTGACTGAGGTTCTTGATTTAATATGGAACAGATCAATAAATAATCCTGCCTGAAACTAAGTCTCCTGTTTTTCAGGAGCACTTGGGTAAGTTATCTTAGAAAACAGCAGGTGCAGGAGAGACATTTTTAATTTCTAGCTCTGTCATCATAGGCAGTACATTTTATGAGTTTGTCTATTGGCAAATGGTGCTTTTTATTATTTTGACATTAAATAATAATATAATTTAACTGAACTAACTTATTGACTGTTGCTGACCTTACGTATGAGCTAATCTATGTTACAGTCATTTCCAAAGGAAAATGAGATTTTTATTTTTATAATTTATCTTTGCATATATGGATTGCTTTTTTATATGTACAGGAAATCAAAGCACATCAGTATTCTGTAACATTATTTGTGCTTATTAAGTAGTTTGAAGATACGAATCTGAACATACATACACAGTGAAGCATCCATTCATGCTGTATACATACAATTACTATACATGCTTTATTATAAAGTAATATAAAGAAGAGTCCTTTAATTCTGTAGTCCTCAACTTACAACCACAGTTGAGCCCAAAATTTATGTTGCTAAATGAGACATTTGTTAAGTGAGTTTTGCCCCATTTTGCAACCTTTCTTGCCACAGTTGTTAAATGAATAACTGCAATTGTTAAGTTAGTAACACGGTTATTAAGCAAACTCAATGGCTTCCCAAAACAGAACTAGTTGTTAGGCACAAATTACGAGATCTGTTGTGACTCAGCAGCAGTCTTCTTGAGTCTTTTCGGGATGCAAGATTAACGATGCAGCTGGGGCTCGTTAGTGGGGTTTTGGAGATAAAAGGACGGATGGTGCCACGCCCTGGTTGCAGAAGTCAACGTTCATTCATTCGTGCAAGATTCATTGATCATCAGTCGTGGTTTATTTGAAGGACACTTGGAGAAGTGCATTGCTTGTAAGAGTTTTGTTTTGCACTCTTGTCGGAGACTGTATTTATGTTATTTTTGGGCTCACAGCCAGGCAGAGCCGAGAACTGATAAAGAGAGTTCCTTTTAAGTTTCTTTGCCTGTCGTTTGTTAATGAGCCGAGAAGGGGGGACAGAACACAGATCCATACTTGAATTCAATTAGCTATTTTATTGGTCATTCTACTTCACAGGAATCTTCCCCAAGTGGCAATCCCCACCTGAGCCAGACTACGTAAGATTCAATGGCATTCAAGGGGATGAAGTGTCAGATCTTGTTGTTTTGTGCCCATGTAAGCATTCCAAATTAATTCCCCACTTGACTCCTTTCCATGGCTTTGCCAGTCTCTTCCTGATACTAGTCATTTTTGTTGAAAAAAGATTTCAATCTAAGTAAGATATTAATCTCTATAACAAATGACATTGTCAACTGAATATTTTTTCAAAACATATGTTATTTTAATAAGGACAGTGGAAGCCCACTTGGTAAATTATGGGAAAATAATGTATTGGTATATATTGTAGTAAACAAAAGGTGAAAGAATCATATCATGACTAGTAATATCTTCCAAGTGAGTTCCTCAGAGTAGTTGGCAAGATAAATGTTCAACAAACTCCTTCCTCTCTATTAAATTGCCAATAAACATTTTTCTTAAGGTTATGATAAAAGTGGTAAAATGTTATTCTCAAAGTAATATTATTATTTCACCCCAATTTCATCTACAGTTAGCAAGGGAACAAATATGCCCCTCCAACACTGAGTTACTGATGGCCTTCTTGTGCCCTGAGCTAAAATAAATTTGAGTATGTTTTCTCAGTGCCTTTGTAAAAGACCTTCTCACCTTTTGTTTCTTTCTGTTAACTTTCAGTTCAATTTTTATGTGCAAATCCTGAGTTTAAGAAAAAAGCATTAAGAATGTGACTTATAGTCAACCTTGGGAACAATCTATTTCTATATACTTATTCCTCCATTCTTTTTAAAAAATATTGTAACTAAGTTCTGAATTTTTTAGTCTTCAGAACCAGAAATTTTAATAAAATATATTTGATGGGGAGAACTAGAATGTTTAATAATTTCTCAAAACATGCACACATATATAATGTACATTTGGCATTAGAAGAGAGAAAGAAAATGTATAGTTTTAATATTCAAGTAGAAATAGTGGTTAGAATAGTTCCTAATCATTAAATAGGAGAAATGCATTATGTAACAAGAAAGAATTTAGGAAGGAGATAGCTGGGAAGTTTTCTCCTGGGAAAACCACTTTAAAAACTATATGCAGTTTATATGTTTTAGATTTTATAAGTAATTTATTATTGTTCAACAGAAACATCATTTTACAAAGAACAAACATGGAGTAGAACTCATTTCTAAGGCCTTCAGATAGTGCTGCAGACAGAAGACCTAGAAATTTCCCCCTATTGTGGATCCCTGTACATGTCCCTATTTATGTCACCAGACTACAAAAATAACAATTAATTAATTAATTGGTAAGTAGGTTAATTACTATCTTTGTTTCTGTCCCACATTATGTTGTTGCTCTTTTTCTCATTTTAGGGGAAAAAATGATGGACATATTGTCCTTAAGACAAACCTAATCCAAGAAGTGACCTGAATTCATCAATTCAACAAAGGCAGCTAAGGAATCTGCTAAAGCTCCTATAAGAAATCAATGAGAAAGCATATGAGTTTGGAGACTGCAGCAATGTTTAGGCTAGTGCACACTGAACAAAGCATTATCTTAAAAGCAGTAAGAGGAAACTGCTTTAACTTTAGGTGCAAGTATGGCAGTGATAAGAAACTCTGAACCAATCAAGTTCCAAGCCCTGGACCAAACCACTTTAATGGGACTGCAGACAGTTGCTAAAAGTCCCTGCCAGTCAAACAAATCTAGAGAAGGAGAGCAGGCAGAAAGCCAAGCTAGATAAACTTTGCCCAATGATTAAAGCAATCAGCTTCAACACAGCTGGAGGACTACATATATATTCAGTGTAGAGAGGGCAGAATGTTCCACTAGGATTGCTGGATGGCATAAATGTAAGAAAGCGGATCATTTTGCAGACATTTGTCATACTGGGAAACAGACAAAGTCAAACAACCTTCATGGCAAGCATCTTTGCAAAACAATATTTTAAAATGGATAGAGGAGCTGAGGCAACTGTTACAGTATCTGTTTATAAAAGCTTCCAAAGCTTGCCTGATTCCAGCAGCTAAATGTATTCTCTACAAGAGCTGAGAAGAACATATTACATGGTCAAGGTTACTTTATAGCTAAAGCCCAGTACAGAGTTAGAGAACCAAGTATAACTGTATTCTCAAATAAACAATCTTCTGCTTCAAGAGGTATGTTTCCACATCGTGTAAAATAATTAACCAGAAAGACTCACCCGAAAACAGGAAACTTGAAAATGTTTCACAATAAAAACAATGCTTAAGAAAAGAGTTGTTTGTGTGCAGTCAGAATGATTACAGTCCCACCAATTCCCAAAGAAAAATAAAAATAAAAACAGAGACCAGGTGCCAGAAACAATGTAACTGAAATAAGCTCTGAGCCAATGTCTCCCAGTGGTGTAAGTACACAAGGAAAATGGCACAGTTTCCATATGTGTATGAAGAAAGTTCTCATATGGCTAAATAAAGCGACGAAAATACAAAGGCAGCTCCTTCTCCTATTACTACAGATAGCAATTTTCTATCACTTGCTTGATTATTCATGCTGTTGGATACAGACAGATACTTTTAGCTGGTCCAGTCAGACTCACATGGTGCCAGTTTAGTCACCTTATTATATCATTTGTGGGTTGTTGTTTTTTTTAAAAAAAGATCAGCTTTTTGAATTTCTGGGGTGCTTAATTTGTTCCAAAGAAAAATGTCTACACTTGTTCTCCTGGAAGTTGTTTCACTGAAAATCTTGGTTTATAATCTTACTGTGGATGAAGATAAATCTGGTTAGAGATTATCTAAACTTCTAGCAACCAATGCTTTAGGTGTAAAACTAAATAAAAGCAAAAGCCTCTTAAGCCTAAAACAAATATATATCTTGGACATTACGTGAAATGATCATTGACAATCATTGAAAACAGATCCAGAAAAGGTTGAAGCAATTTTAGGAATTAATCCCACTGAATTCCTCTTGAGCTTTTGGTACAGTGCAATATCCTGAAAGATTTATATCAGAACTGGGAGTATTCCTTTTTAAATGAACTGTATAAAATATTTGTTATTTTGCAATAGGAATATAATTAGGATGACACTTTCAGAAATATAGAACAAATCTCAACTTATGCCCCATTGCTTACATTTTTGTTGTCAATGTTGTTCACCTAACAATAGTGGAACATAAATCTTCAGTAACAGAAGAATTACAGCCAATAATCCTTATTCATGATCCAGAAACTTGGCATATTAACACAAAGTTTGACAGGCCCGCTGGAGAGATGAAAAGCACCTCTCATATGGCTGACTCATCTTACATGTACATCTATTAAGGATACAACATAAAGCCAGTCAGTCTTTTACCAGGACAGGGCAGCAGGACAAGTGGCTGGATGATGGCAGTGGTTCATCAGGAGAAGAGGCCAAAGATACAACCCATCTAATTATATTGTTAAGTGTTGGGTGCCAGTGCAATAGGCCAAGTAATTCCTATTGGATGCATGTACACAGAGAACTTTTGCACTGGAGACAAATTCCTTCTGTGTCAAATCAAACTTGGCCAATGTTCTGTTCTGTTCTGTACTGTACTGTTCTTCAATATGTCTCCGACAAGTCCCAAGAAGAGGTCAGATGTGGCCAGCAGAGCTTGGAAGCAGGATCCTACAAAGAGGAGAATTGGCAGAATGAGGACCAATGTCATCAGAAAAACAATGAGGAATTCATCTAACAAGAAAGAAAGAATGACAATGAAAGTCAATGGCTGAATTGACCAGTACAGAAACAGTCAACGCAGCAACCAAACATAACACTAGCCAATAATCTGGGAGTAGCCAGGCTATCAACCATAAACCAGGTCAGGAATTGCAGACCTAATGCAGAATTGGTAGTGGTGGCAGAGGCCATCTACAAGGGAGGTGCCTGCCTGGAATGAAGATGAGAGAGGGGAAATGTAAAAAATCCAACCACCCAACCCATTCAGAACTTGGGAGAATAGCCAGGCAATACTAGTTCCATTATAAGTTAATAAATCTTATAGTAAGTAGGAGGAAATTGAAATGGAAATAATTGGAAAAATAGAGAAAAGAATTTTGAAGGGATTATAGTGATTAGTTTAAAGATATGAAAAACAAAATTAGGATCTAAAACTTTAGAATAAACATTGTCTAAGCACAGGAAACTTAAGCCTCATGTCACACCTGCCCCAGTCTGAGCCCTTAGGAAAGAAAGAGCCTCAACTTCATTTGGTCGAAGTGATAGGTTCTTTTACTAAAAGATACTGGCTGTAGTAAAGTCAGGCTAGATCTAATTGTCCTATGCTGAAAAGATACAAATGGATTTCCTCATCCCAATCCTCCCTCCATGCCCAGTGAGTCTTCAGCCAATGAAGATTCACCTAGATCAGTGATGGTGAACCTTTTTTGGCTCACATGCCAAAAGTGGGGGAGCGCAGTGACATCGTGCCCAGATGCACCATACCCATAATGCAATGTGCAACCACTCACTCACTCACTCACTCACTCACTCACTCTCATAGACCACAGAGAAAGGATTTATTTTTTAACTTGCTTCTTTGTAAAATTAATAATAATAAAATTTCCCTATGATAGTTGACTTCTGTATTGCTTGAAAAATCATCCCTCTGGTGATCAGGTTATCCCTGAGCCTCATGGCCTTTTGGAAGCACTTAAAAACTTGGTTCTGTGCCTAAGCCTGAGGCCTGGTAGACATACTCTCTTGTTTAAATTAATTGTGATTTTTTAATGATTTTGCTGTGTTTTATGTTTTTTTAAAAATTATGTGTTTTATCCATTTTATCGTAAACCATGTGGAATCACCTATGTGAGATGAATGGCCATATAAGTTGATTAAATAAATAAATAAATAAATAAATAGCACAGATTTTTAAAGTTAACACTGGATTTTTGATGCCAAACGTATCTGGAATTTCTTTATGCCAAGTTTGCAATTTTATTTTATTTTTATTTTGCAAATTTCTTTTTAAAAAGGAATAATCTACCATATTTATTACAACATGGCTTCTGTCTTCAATAGACATATTTCTTTGTTCTAAGATTTCCCAGCTGCAACACGAAGAAGCTTGTAAGACTAATGGCCCCCTTCTCACATAAATCATATATTTGATATCTGATACAGTATTACTCTTCCCATACAAAGCTGATCTATCTATTCCTAGTGGGCCAAGAGGAACAACTACAACATGAACGTGTTTCATTCATTGCTGGGGTTTTAGCAGCAGCACCATTAAAGAAAATTCTAGGATATACGGCTATGTGTCCATGGCAGAGTTTTATCCATAACAGAAGAAAACTATAACTTCTAGGCTCTCTCTGAAGCTTAGAGTAAATGAAGGTGGATTTGATAACATAAGCAGGAAAGTACCAAGCAATATGCAACAATTGGTCACTAGGTGACAAACCTTTTAACATAATTTAGCCTCTTTGAACATAATTTTCATTTTTGGATTTTTTTTTGTCCTGTTGAATTTATATAGATCATATATCATTCAGCCTATGTTGTGCTTATATTGTATCTATTCCAAGTCACTGCCAAATATTATAGACAAGGTGATTTGCTCTGGCTTTACTGTTGTTCTCCTTTCAAGATATCACCAGCCAGTAAGTAAAGCATGTTGTGGTCTGCTGGCAGACAGCAAAGCTGGCAGCAGAGTCAGACAGTGAGGAGGTTGGGGAGGAACAAGGGCCAGTCTGGGGGTTGAGGAAAGCTCAGACAAGGGCTCTGTGTCAGAGGCAGAGAGGGAGCTAGACAGCAGCAAAGCAGAGGAACGCTGAAGCCTGTTCCCAGAGTGTGCATGCGCAAAGCTGCCAAAGAACAACTAAGAAAGCAGGGTCGACTTAAGAGTAAAGCCACACCTTGGAGGTGATTGGCCCCTCCCATAGGAAATAAAAGAGGAACGAAGGGGGAGTAGGCTTTTGCAGGAAACAATTTGTTCATTCGGTTGATTCAAGTTTGGCAAGTTCTGTGTGTGACTTTAAGAGATTCTGTGCCTAGTTTGCCTTGCCCTGCGTTTGGAAACTAGTTATTTGGCAGTGCTCCAAATGAGATAAGGTGTGTGTGGATAAACATTCCTCTGAAAGATGGTTTAATAAGCCTTGCTGACTGTGAATGAAAGGAATTCACAGTCGTGTAAATAAAAGAGGCTTTGCAGGGACTTTGCTTCTTGCTTTCTAAGAAAGCCTGGGTCAGAACAAAACATTCACTTACAGGGCTCTACAGCATGATTGGGATGAATCTGACTTTTCTTGGGCTTCTCTAAGCTGCTTTAACTTCCTCTTCCCTCATCTTCAATCACTAGATTAAAATAACGTGAAATAAAGATACATATGGAAAAAATACCCCAAGAGAAGAGGAACACTGAAGAGTCATGCCACTACCTAGATGTTATACAGCAGAATAAGTAAAATTGATTAGCTGTTATGCAACTTGATCTGCTACTGAACCAAGAAGTATTTTGAAACTGATCTTTGAATTTGTCAAATTGTCAATTTGAAATCGACAAATATGGAGAAACTGACAAAATAAGAAATAACCATGTATCCCTTGTTGTTTTATGGTTTTGCATTTGGTTTCTTGAGTACAATTTACTTTAGTGCATTTCATGATGATTTAAGGTTGTTTCACTCATAGGTCGCTATGAGATAAGGACATATGAAACTGGAGAATGATTGAGATAGTGAAGGTGCAGGTACCAATGAAATTGCTTGTCCCACATCTGTGTAAACTTAAATTGATTTTTTTTTAAAAAAAAACCATGATTTCATTTTCTTTTTTATATTATCCTAGATGTTTCTAGTGATTTCAGAAAAATTCAATGTGAAATTATTCAATTATTTTACAATGAGATCATTTTCAAGATGGAGCAAATTCAAAATCCATTTCAGAATAGTCATGATAGGTCTATTATGAATTACCTCTGAGATTCTGCCCTCAGAGTGGCCTATTCATGTTTAAAAATAAATAATGTGGTGCCTGCAATAGAACATTTAGTTGGAGAATTCAACTTTTATCTACTCCTCTGCATCCACTTTCAAATTCTAAGAAAGCATGGGTCTGTCTAGAAATATATATTTAAAATATTATTCTGATACTTTTGATATTAATAATTAAAATATTACTGAAATGATGTTTCAATACTTTAAAATGAGATCATCAAATTATACAGCTTTGCAGTGTGAAATAAATAGGTAAATGCAAATGAATATTTAAAAAAAACCTGAACGCTACACGTCATCCTTTTTCTTCCTGTGTGTGTCATATTTTCTGGGGATGCCTACATTTATTACAATTTTCTGTTTCATGATTCCTCACAAGAAACAAGGATCAATTACCCTGGATCTTTTACATAAATTTCAGAACTGTGGTTCCTATTCTTTCCAAACCATCAAGGCAATGTCCAAAGGCTTGCACCTTTGATAATTATCTGTAATGTTCCACTTAACAGCCATGCTCATGACAATGTCTCAGGCTATGTGGAACCTGATGCAAAGCTATTCATAGTCACAGCATATTCCCTGATCAATGTTAGACACTTTCAAAGTGATAAAGAAACTCCAGTGATGTGAAATTCTATCAAAGATTTGGTTTTAGAAGAATCCTAAACAACACACACACACACACAACACACACACACACACACAGAGTGTTAGAACAGCTTGGCAACCTTAATTTTATTGATTATATCCATGACACAGGCCATGATTTAAGCATCCTTACCCTGCTCTTTTCTGTACTGCAAAACACCAGCTGGCAGCAAAACACAGAGGTGAGTAATGATAATGAGTAGGACAAATTATACTGGCAGTTCCCCCCACCCCTTGCCATAGCAAGGAGTAAATTCCATGTAGGATCACTATAACCCATGTTGTAGTTCTGCTGGTGCAAACAATGGAACAAATAAGGTTTATTGATTTGCAGCCTTTATTTAATTGCTTTTTTGTGTAACTTATTCCAGCATTTTAAAGAAATCACGTTTTCTACTTGCTTTTCAGAACGGAACTTTGGTCCACATTGCAGTAGAACAAGCCTGTGGAAACCCACCACTTTTTGCTTAGGGAAACCACTTTTGTACTTCCCATTTGTGAGGTGTGGCATAGGAGTAAAGTAAGACACAATGTCAAAGCAATGGGTGGGGACACGGATCAATGACAAAGCACCTATATAATAGTCCCACAATCAACCTCCAGCGATTCCAACGATGCCTCCTTGAAATGCCGAAGATGCTGCTCATAGAACAGCATGATCTTTAAAAAATTCTGTTCTCCGGTTCAAGAACGGTTTAGTGTTTGAGCAAGTTTATTAGCCGGCAGTCATTGCTGCTGTGGAAGAAACCATTTTTGAAGTAGCCCTAATGGGTTAAGAGTGTGTGGGCGCGCGCGAGTGAAGCCAGAGATGTTCCAGGGCAGTAACAGGTTCTTTTCTTTACCTTTACCTTTCAACATGTGTACAAATGCCCACCTGTTCAGCCTTCCAGACATTAACCCCGGCTAATTCTCTTCCAGTTGGTTTGGGTTGAGGATGGGAGGCTTTTCGCCTTGGTTTGTAGATGTCGATCTGGTTTCTGTAGCGATGGGCCCGACTGAGGAGATCTATTGGCTGCTGGCTTTGTAAATTTCATTCAGTTTGGTCCAATAGCAGAAGGAGAGAGACTGGTACAGCCTGGACCCTCTCCCTGCTCAATCTCGCTTCTCCTAGCCGAGCAGTCTCTCGCGCGCTCTCCCTCCCTCCTCCCTACCGCTGTCTCCCCGCATCGGCGATCCGAGCTCTTTACTCAGAGACCTAAGTCGCCTTCTTCCCGCGCGGCTTGTGCTGAATTTTCTCCTTTGAATGTAGGTCATTGGCACCGGGTTATTCCAAGCCCGGTGTGGAGGCCAGGTTTTGCGGGGTGCGTGGGTGCGCGTTGTTTGTTTGATTGCCGCTCTTCCCCACCCCCACCCCACCCCCACCCCCCTTTCCCTGCTTCCGAGGGGGCTGTTGCATTCCTCCGGACGAGCAACGATCCTTCGGGTTGGATTTCACGGACACGGAAAGGGGATGGGTGGGGGGGGGAGACGCCGAACTCCGCTCATTCCGGCGGCGTGAGATTCCGACCAAATTTCTTTCGCCGAGAAGAAATCCGCTGGAAGGTCCTGTTCCGTCTAGAACCGCAGTTCTTTCGGTAAAGGTAGGTGCATCTGGAAGTCTTTGCTTTCTCTCCCCCTTCTTGTTTTTGGTTTGCAGCCTATACTCCATAGATGTATTGCTTTGCTGCAGTCATTTTTGCGACCCCCCCTGCCCCCCGCTGCTTTGCCACCTTCGTATGGGAGGTGGGGTGGGGGCAAAGACTTTCTCTTTTCTTTTCCTCCTCTTCTCTCGCCCTCCTCTTCCCACCGCCGCCGCCTTTAGAAGATTTCATACCCCCCTCCGCGCGCGCGCGCGCGCGCACACACACACACACACACACACACACACACACACACACACACACCGCCTTCTCTTTGCACGCAGGCACTCACAATCGACCACACTTGGGCATCCACACATTCTGGACCCTGATTTGGAAGGTGGGGGACCACTTTGCTGCAGTCAGCTCTTTGGCGAAGCTTGGGGCTCTATGTGAGATGTTTACAAAGTAGTTCTGCCTCTCGGAGAAATAAAGCCAGTGCGGGGGGTGGGGGTGATATCTGCAGTACGGAGGGCAGAGAGAGAGGGAGAAGGAGAGGGAAAGTGCCGCCGCTTCACGGAGATTATGCAGGGAAGCTGGACCTCAGGGGTTGTTCTTGGGAACCGAGCGGGAATGGAGGTGGGGGGGGGATGCAAAACAGGCGGCCGGAGCGTTGCTTTAGCCCTCCCCCGCAGAATGGGGAGGGAATTAGGGACTCTCTGGAGCCATTAAGCGGGTCCTCCTCCGCCTCCTCCCCATCTCCGGAGGCTGCTTGGTGTTCTTTTTGTTTTTAATAGATGAGAAAACACACGTGATTTACGGACTCGCAGTCGGGGTGGGTTTCCCCCTTATTTATTTCTTGTTTATCTCAAAAGAGAAGCTGAGTTAAATGGGAAGAACAACGGAAATAGCTTTGAAAAGGGGAACGGGAGGGGGAAGCTGGAGCGTCTTTGCGGGGGTGGGGGGGCAATAGGATTGCTAGATCCGCCGTATGCCCAAAAGTGGGTCTTTTTCCGTTTCAATTCTCTGTACCTTCTCGTGGGGAGGGGGAGAAAGAAAACTCCGCTCTGGGCTGGAATGGTTGATCAATGTTGCTAAGGCTCGACTCTCCAGTGGAAAGTTAGCAAACCTAGAACTAAGAAGACTCAAGTGATCGAACAGCCTGTCCTTTAATGCCCGACATCAGAACTGCTTCTACCCTTTTCGTCCACCTCTTCCTTCTTCACTGCACTGCAGCTGCCTTCCTTTTCCTATGCACCCCTCCCTTTTGGTCTGCAGGGCGTTGTGAATGATGAACTGTCCCTTCTGCAGCCACCCGTGAAGGGGGTCATAAGATCGGCAGCCCAACATGTTAGTCTCCTCCCTTTCTCATCCTTTGCAAAATTGCCATCTTGCCCTCGGGCCCCTTTTCCAGCTTCCGAGGCCTAGGAGGATGTTTAAGGAAAGGATGATCCTAATTAGGAGGGGGGAGAGAGAAAGGGAGATGGCTTCATCTCCTTTCCCCACCCCCAAATCACTGCAGGGGCTTGAAAGTTCCAGATGCTGCCAGGTCGTCAGTACAGGCTCTAACTCTTTGGCACTCAGATGCTCTGGAAAGGTTGAGCAGCTGCAGCTGTCTTGTCCCTCACACATATCAGGTCCAAAAATATCTAGCGTTTCCAATGATGGACAATATTCTTTATCCTTCACCAATGTCCAAATGCCCAATTTCAGTGTTTACACTTTACAAAATGCCTCCCCACCCCCATCCCAAGTTGCTTTTCCATTTACTTAATCACAATTTTCAACCATTTCCCTAGTAATCACAGCTATCAGTGTTGAAGCTATGACCCAAGGATAAAGTCAATTGAACCTCACTTCACAGTCCATAGGTACCATCATAGTTCCATGGCCCTGCTTGATAGCCTTTCCTGAATTTTAACCTAGCTAGCTGCAAGATGTCTGAAAGTTAAGAATATCTATTTTAGACTTTGAATAGGAGATTAAGCAACATCATGAAGATATGAGGTAAAAATTCTTCTGAATTCTTGTTCTTGCCATTCTAATCTTGAGTTGATGCTCAGTTGCTAGTTCAGTTACTAAGAGATGTTCTTTCCTGGATTTTGTTTTGCTAGAAAGGGACTGCTGGGAGAAATCCAGTGCCTGGTTAATTTTAACTTTCAAAATTTAGGGTTGGAAAAGTTAGCTATTTCAACAAAAGGCCCCATTAATTGTCTGACCTGTAGGCATGTATAAGATTCTGAGAGTCTACATGAGATTTTGTCTTCTCAGGAAATCTATATATAGTGTGTGGTGTATCTGTATGAAATTAAGAAAATACTATGCAGAGAAATAGGAAAATACTATATATAATAGAAACTTTTCTACTTTTGGGTGGGGGGAGGTGATGGGAAAAGCAGGTGTTCTTACAAGAAAATTCCACAAGGTGGTAGTGTGGATACTTCTTAATGATGTGCATTTTATTTATTTTGGGGGGGAGATTTCCTCAATTGCTTGAATGTTTTTTTCCTCTCTATTTCTTCTTGTATCTTAAAAGACCCTTTGTATGTCTGTTCTGCAAACAACAAAAGCAGGATTGTTTTGCAAATTGTGATATATTCATCTAGGCCTGCTTTCCTACCCATCAGTTATGTCTCTTCTTGGGATATAGGAGGCCTTCTAAGATTTCAAAGTTCATGTATGAGAATTGCAGGAAGTGTAGGATTTGGCTTGCTTGGAACAAGATATAACAATTATGTCAACGGATATGCAGCAGAATGACGAAAAGAGAGCCCGTGCTTTGTTATAGTATACACATCCACAGATAAGACTGAACTGTAAAAGTCTATAGTTCTAATAATGAGAGACAAAGATTGATGTGTCTATTGAATCCATTACACTGGCTGTTTTTGATCAAATTCATGTTTCATTCTGTGTTATTGACAGGGTTGCAGTAAACTTATCTGGTGCTTATATAAATAAATCAATTGATAAAACATTGTCAGAAAGAAGATGATATTGCTGAAAATACTATTGTGAGTAAGAGAAGAAGGAAGAGTGTTTCTGAAATAAGGAAATCTTTTGAACCTGTACATTAGGTGGAGCATACATGTGGGAAGATAGAGAAGGTAAATCTTTAAAAGATCACATTTGATGGC
Source organism: Thamnophis elegans (assembly GCF_009769535.1). Lineage (NCBI taxonomy): Eukaryota > Metazoa > Chordata > Lepidosauria > Squamata > Natricidae > Thamnophis > Thamnophis elegans. Next base: position 26,852,810 of record NC_045551.1, read on the forward strand.
TTTAAAAATCACATCTGATGGCAAAAATGTCATGAAAATTGCTTCTTTCTTATAATTTTCAGGAATTCATTTACCTAATTAGATTCATAGAAGGCAGAAATGTATTTTTTATATTATTGTAATATTGTTTCTATCCAGTTAATGCTGCTCCGTGTGTGTGTTTGTGTGTGTGTGTGTGTGTGTGTGTGTGTGTGTCTTTAGCAGAGATTCATCTTCCTGGTTATTCTGGAAGGGAAATATACATTTTTAGTTAAAATTATGAGATTCTTATACAAGAGTTGCATGCTTTATGTGGCAGTGATTGCATCAGCACAAGTAATTTAGCAATACAACAACACAAATAGCAATACAATGCAAATAGTAATAAGTAGAATCTTATGCTTGCTAAAAATTATCTAGCAAAAACTGTTTTTGTTTTTAAATTTTATTTAGTGAATCATGATTGTATGAGGTACTATTGTTTCATGCTACTTCTCTCCAAAAACATTTGTTATTTTGTAATGTAGCAAAAATACAATATAGTTCAAGGATATAGTGTACCTCCAAAAGGAAAGTTAGCACTTCATTTGATTGTAAATAGCTACCTCAATATATTGAATTTGGTCAGAATTTCAGCTCCTAAATGACCTGTGTAAGTTAATTGCTTTGTTCTCATTAGTAATATAGAATTAAAATAATGTAAATTAAAATAGGGTCATTGTTTCTGCATAATTGTGACCTCTCATTTTATTATCCCCTGCAACAAACTGACTGATCATTATTTTGCTTTAGCACAAAATGAAAAAGATCAATACGACTATAGTAATCTTTTATTGGCTAGCTTCATGATAAAGGGTTGCTCAAAAAAGGAATCTTAAAATGTGCATAAACAGTTCACATTCAGCTGTGAATGAGAAGGAAGTACTGTTTGAATCCTCTTCAGGATAGGATTTATTTTTTCACATTACCTTTTGTTATAGAAGTGCAGTGCCTGGTTCTGATGGATTATCAACAGAATGACAACATTAAAAGAGAAGAATGTTTTTGATTAGTTGAATTGTTTATTGTGTGAAATACAGTCACTTGTGTGGGACAGTATCTTTGTCTTTGAGTCATTGTTTGGTCAGGGAGGTAGAAAAGGAGGGAGGGGGGAGAGAGGGAAGGAAGGAAGGATTAATGCTTCACATTAAATACATTAAAAAAACAATAAGAAAAAGTAATATTGTGGGAAGATTACAAATTTCTGCTATTGATACTGCACCTATCCAGTTCCTGGTGTTGCAAGTTACCTTGGGGGACCTGGGCTGGATCCACCATCAGCATGAATATACCTGCCTGCAGTACTCAAAAGAATAATGAAAGATGCTTTGGCTATATTGTGGTGCTTGTAATACAAAGATAAGCATATTTGTGAGGGTCTGGGGGTCACAGACCCAGCACAATGGTCAGCATTGATTAAATTATGAAAAATTGCTGATGCCTGTGTGGTGAGCTTGTGCTCCTGAGTATGTGGGAATTATGCCTTGGAAGCAGGATAGCTGCTTAGCTGCACAATGTGGTGGGCTAAGATTGTAGGAAAAGAGGGACTTAAATTGGTCCCATATATAAAAATAGTTATATTGTGACATTTAGGCTGAAGCAGTTAGCAAATGCCCCTGTTGCTATGGCAGAGTGGCAAATTCCAGAAAGTCATGTGGCTTTGGGGTTTTCAGGTATAAAAGGACTAGGATGAGTGGTGGGAGGTTGTCAATCCGTCTCAAGCCATTCCCTTAACTGGTTGTCAGATTGACCCTCATTGCATGTGATCAGTGTTTTATGTTTTATCATGCTTTAAATTCTAATAAACCTCTGAATGCTAAAGCAAGGTGTGCTGACTGTTCAATTTTATTAAGTGCAGCTATGCTCATAATCAGGTTTCCCCCCTGACAATATTAGAAACCTGCATCTTAAACACAGGGCTTACATCAAGCCAGTGAAGCCCACAATGAAATTTAAATTTAGACTAAAGCTTTCTTCTATCACTATGCAACTCAGGTGTACTCAAGCTCTGTTTGTAAAGCACTGATATTATGAGCCATTTTGATATCTGAACCTGAGACTTTGCATTCTGCCTTCCAACCTTTTGATGAGTCTTATTCTGTTTGCTTTAGTAGTCCCCTGCTTGAATTGCAACAGAAAAAAAGCTTGTTGTCTGATGGAAATGAGATTTCATTGGCAGTTCTCTTGGAAATAATGGATAAAGAAAAAGAAGAAGGAAGAAGTTGTTGTTTTCTGAATAAAGCATTCTTAACTCAAATGCTTTGTTTAATTACACATATAAAATAATAAAGAGCAGTATTTTCAAAAAAGGAAAGCAAAACTAATATATATAGGCAAATAAAAGCAGTAACTACTTTCTCCTTGAAATCAGCTGTTTTCTGGTAAATGTGTAAGTTCCCAGGGCATTTTCATTTTTTTAACATTTTAATTAGGTTTTCTTGAAATTTAATTTTTTATTAAGATCATAAAATAGACAGATTTTATGGGACAGATTTAATTTTAATAAAGTGATGAAGTACTGAAGAGCAGTAGGCCACATATAAGAATTCTGTAAAGCAGATATAAGGAATATGGTGGGAAAGCTAAGCAATGGAGTGCCAATTGAATGAGTGAAAACATGGATGATGTAGGTTTTTCACTATTTTTGCAAGACATGGAGACTTTGTAATATTTTACATGTTGCATTTGTCATTGAAAATTTTCTAGGAAATGACATATTCAGTATTTTGCTTTCTTGAGCATTATGCTCAAATTTATTCTCTCTCTCTCTCTCTCTCTCTCTCTCTCTCTCTCTCCATACATACATACATACACACACACACACTTACATACACACACATACATACACATATACACATGCATACATACATACACACGCATATATATACACATACACACCCTTTTATATATATATATATATATATATATATATATATATATATATATATATATACAGTAAAGACACATAGATTAAAGAAGCAAATTAAACTTTTTAATAAGGTTGTAATGAAGTTTGTAATGATTTTTTTTATTTATTAAATTTATATGCCACTTATCTCACTGATAAGATAACTTTAAGGATCTTTTTAAGGACATATTTTACTTATCTTTAAAAAAGGTAGAGTAAAATACTGCAGGTGGATTACAAGAAGCAGATACATGTGTAACAAGATATAAACTAGTATATTTGAATAACAATCCTGAAACAATATATGCCTGACATATTTGCAGATAGACAGATGTTCTTGAAAAATTGCCAGCCAGAAATGGTAGAGGAAAAATAAAAATATGATTCTGATGGTTAAAACACAGGTTGGAAAGAAAATGTGTAGGATTAGAAAAAAATGCATTTAGAAAATGTTGGCATACCATATGAAGAAACTAGATTCCATTGAAAGGCATGGAAAGGACTTGGCAGGACAATGTAAAAATGATAAAAAAATAAAGAATGTAGGCATTTGCAACAGAATCACTATATTAAAGGAGTAGATAGACTAAGGAAACTGCCAAGAATGGAAAAGCACATAAAATGAGAAATTATTTTTGAAGGATAAATGCCTATTTCCATAGAGGTGAGAACCTATGAATTAAAAGCAGAATCCCCTTTTTCCTAACTTGAAATCCTGGGCAACTTCTTATCCATTTATTCTTATTGTGTATGAAGATACCTTCAGAAATCATGTTGTTTCTATAAAAACTCTTCACATCTGAGATCATCTATACATTTTTGTTATAACATACATCTGCTCCACCTCTGCTTTTAATGTACTCACATAACGTAGCTTCATTTACCTAATGTAGTAGCATTTTCTACCTTTCTCTTTCACATTTCATTTTCAGAACACTCTTCTGCTTGACAGAGGTGTTGAAACTTTTAAGAGAGCCAAGCTTTCGAAATTAATGGAGCTCTCATTAGAAGCACATTATAGAAAATCTCACAATGTGCTGATTAAATGACTAGGGTGAAGGATGAGAAAAATGCAGTCATTATTAAAATGAAAAAAAAAAACTTTTGAAATGGAAGGAGAGTTTTTTGGGGGTTTGGTAATAGCATAAGAGAGGCACATAGAAAGTAGAGCATTTGTAATGTACTGAAATGATAAAGATACGGAAAATGTAAATTATTAAAATTATATGCATAGGTCATATATTGAAGCCGTGGTAGCACAGTGGTTAAAATGAAGAAGTGCAGGCTAATTCTGCTGATTGCCAGCAGTTAGATTCTGATTGGCTCAAGGTTGACTAGCTGTCCATCCTTCCGAAGTTGGTAAAATGACCCAGATTGTTGGGGGCAATAGACTGACACTGTAAACCACTTAGAGAGTCTGTAAAGCACTATGAAGTGGTATACGTCTATGTGCTATTGCTGTATATTAATTTGTTATTTATATATCATCCAAAGCAGATTTGATTTTATATTCTTGGAATAAAATTTCCATAAGGGAAAACATTATCAAATATAACTGGAAAGATTCTGGATATTAAGGAACTCTATGAAATACTTGTTTTGGGACAGTTCATCCCATACATAATAACCAAAAGTTATTGGCAACACATTTTTGGCATTGGGGGATTTAAAAATAATAGGAGAAGATGACCTGGAACATAAAGCAAATAATATAATTGAAAGGAATTTCTGGAGCGTTTATGTAACCTATCACTGGTTCACCCATTGTCAGGTTTAGATTGTTTTTGTATTTTTTTTCATGAGTCAATCATTAATTCATCATAATTCCATGTATACCCCTTTGCAGGATGAGGACTATTAGATAGATTTAGTTGATATAAATTAAATAATAATGAAGCTGATAAATGAATCAGTCTTAATGTCAGAATTCATCATCCAGAAAGAATCAGTCAGAGGAATCAAATTATGCCAGACAGTAAAAGCAAGGGTGATATGCTTAATAGAGACAGAGAAAGGCAAAGTCAAAACTCTATAGTAATGAGCTGAAAAGGAGGTATTTGGAAAAAGCTGATGGAAGATTAGTTTAAAAATCAAATTAGAAGAACATAGGTAAATGTGAATTAATTATTTGAAATGTCGGGAAAAATAATGTATGATATAAAAACGCATATTTAGCATGTTGGGCAGACCTCAGATTTCTCAAAATTTTAATTTTGTAAATAGCACTGTACAATCTATTGCTGTAATCTATATACCAGTATAAGGTGCAATTTTAAGTTTTTTTAAAAAATCCCCCAAATTTGAAGGATTGAACTGAGCTTTATAGCTATTTCATTTCAGCAACCACGTAGATAGTTTTTCTCCATGACAATCTCCTACAAAATCTAATAAATATCCAAATCATCCCATCTCTCAGCTTTCTTCCTTTCATTGTAGTAGTACAAAATAGTCAGGATGGCACTTTTTTGGTTCTACTATTAAGCAATTGAAGCTTAACAATTATTTGGTGATTGACTTTAAAGAACCTACAGCAGATTTTGCAGTAGATGAGGAACATTTTTATCCACCCCTGCCTTTCTTGTTCTTTGAATGTACAGACCTCTGGCTGTTAACATGTCAGTAACACTGACAATCATAACTGGGATACAGTAATCCAGTCTTAGCACTAATATGGTAAATGAAGTAAAATTTCTTGGTCCTATACTTTTATGTAGGATGTGTATGTGAGTGTGTGTACACACACACACACACACACAGATACTGTGTAAGCAGATAGCTATGGATGTGAGATATAGATATAGAAATCTGAGAGCCAGTTTGATCTAGTGGTTAAGGGACCAGGCTACAAAATGGGAGACTGTGAATTCTAATCCTGGTATAGGTATGCGTGACCTTGGGTCAGTCACTCTCTCTCAGCTCAATCCACCTCACAGGGTTTTATTGTGAAGAAAATAGGAGGGGGAATGTGTGTTGAATATATTCATTGCTTTGAGTTATTTATAAAAATCATAAAGGCTAGATATAAATAAAAAAAATATTGTTCTGAATATTCAAACATCACATTTGATAATAAAATATGTGATATATCTATCTATACCTATCTTCATCTTTATATCTATCTATCTATCTATCTATCTATCTATCTATCTATCTATCTATCTATCTATCTATCTATCTATTTATCTATCTATCTATCTATGGTTTATACTAACCATATAAACCATTTAGAGATGTTTAGGGAAGGGGAAGTCAAAAATATCAAGATTAAGTGGTCAACTGTGTAATCAAAACACCTCCCCTTTTTAACACATGTTATGAATGTCACGAGTAAAAATAGTGGAATTGCAATTACATAGTGATTGCACTATGTCTACTGTCCACTCTCTTGACTTTTATCAACTCCCATCTATATTCCTATCATCATTTCTTTTTATAGAACTTCTTATCTACATTGCTACATATCTACATAGTTTGTGGTTTGGAACAAAGCTGCATTTCCTGGCATAGAAAACCATGTATTCTGATGACACCAAAGTTGGGATAAAGTGCTTCATATTTTGTCAGGAACAATGATAGATCTCACTATTGAACTTACCATAAGATATATCAGTGGTAATTAGGGATAATTGTGGTTATATGGAGACCTCTTGCTTAACCCGTTTCCTCTTATTTACATCATTCTGGTTCACCTTTTGAGTAGATAAATGACATTAAAAATGTTTAAAACTTTAAAATGGCATTAAAAATGTTATAGTTGAAAGCTTTTAATGACCAGGCTGGGGGCTAAATTAATCCCACAGGGAGTGTATAATAGGCTTCCCCATTTAACTAAACAGTAAGTCCTAAGAAAATATAATCCATCAGATGAAATATCAAATCAACATAAAAACAAAAACAAGTCTTAGTCATATTGAATATGCCTTTGAAGAGAGACATGCCATTATGCTTCCTGTCAAATAATTATGTCAGAACAAATTAATTTACTCATATTAGGCAAGCTAATATTTGAGTACATATTATGTTTCTTTGTGGGGTTTCTTTTGTTTTTTGTCCTTCTGATGTATAATTGCATTACCGTATATACTCGAGTATAGGCCGACCCGAATATAAGCCGAGGCACCTAATTTTACCACAAAAAAACTGGAAAAGTTATTGACTCGAGTATAAGCCTAGGGTGGGAAATGCAGCAGCTACCGGTAAATTTCAAAAATAAAAATAGATACCAATAATGTTTTTGAATATTTATTTCAAAGAAAAACAGTAAACTAGCGGTGTATTCAATGAAATACTTCACTCACCTCATGATGCTGATGTCCCGCTGTGATGATGATGTCCCGTGCAGCCGCGGGAGCGATGTCCCGCCTCCTATGACACACGGCACAGTGATTCCTATCATTGGATCACTGTACCAGAGAAGGTGGGACATCGCTATGTGGCTGCTTGCCATAACAAGGAGGAGGTGGGACATCGTTGCAGAGCGGCAGGAGGGGGAGGAAGGGGAATCGTAAGACAGCCCTGCATTACATTAGAACGTGAGGAGGGGGGATGGTGCGGTGTGCGCTGCGCGGCAAACTGACACAGAGGGAGGGGAAACTCACAGGGGCGCCGGGCCATTCACGAGCATCACCCAGTGGCATGGCCCCGCCCCTTTTTCTCCTCCATTTTGGGCAAAATTTTCACTGACTCGAGTATAAGCCGAGGCGGCTTTTTTCAGCCCAAAAAGTGGGCTGAAAAACTCGGCTTATACTCGAGTATATACGGTACATTTTATAAGAATGTTTTTGTTGGGATAGAATTAGGTGAGTGCAAAGAAAGAGTAATCCATAGGTATATTGATAACTATTAGAAATAGCTTCATCTCAAAGGATATATCAGCTCATTGATATATCATATCAATGATATATCATATCATATGTTTTATATTGGCTCATTCATCTCATTCAGTGTTAACTAGTCTAGCCTTTGTCAATCTACCATGTTTCCCCAAAAATAAGACAGGATCTTTTTTGACCCCTAAAATAAGTCCTTGGCCTTATTTTTGGGGAAGTCTTATTATTTTTGAGGTGCAGGAGGCAGTGAGCATGGTCACCTCATAGTTGTGCTGCTGTGTTGCAGTATTTTCGGGGAGGGCTTATTTTAGTGCATGTACTCAAAAGCCCGATTGGGCTTATTATCTGGGTGGTTTTATTTTCAGGGAAACAAGGTTTCCCATCGACTGGAGCAATGAAGGTTAAGAGATCAAATTTTTCCATTTGTTAACAAATGGTTTTGTATATCAAGTAGGAAAGGGAAGGAAAGGGAATCTCACATCCACCAAAACTGTCCAGGCAAACTACTGTATATATACAACATGCAAGCAAACCCACCTTCACTTGTCCTAATGATATTACCTCATTGGGTAATAAAATGTTTGCAAGTAAGCAGCCAAGTATCAATGAATGAGTTTCAAATAGTATGTTTCTATTTATAATTTTTACAGAGAACTTAAAACATTTATTTTGTATTTTTTAGGGATTTAATAAATTCTGTAATGAAGATTCATAACTGTATAAAAATATATATTTGTGACAATTACATCTACTTTATAAGAAATTTAAGCACCATTTATGCTTAAATATATATGTTGTGTGTCAAAAACAGAAACTAGTAAACATAATATACATATTCTCTAATGAAAATAGTTCATAAACTGTGAGGTGTACAATTAAATAGGATTATATAAATTTATTTGTGAAATATCCAGGAATAACATAAACCAGCATAATTGTATTTAGAGGTTTCATTGCAGACCATAAAATAGTCCCATCTAATTTGTGTGTTGAGTTCAGTATTGCTTGCTATAAAGTGCTTATGTTGAAGATTGTAGTGGTGTTTGTTTTTAATGTTGCTTGTATACATAGGTCTGAGAATAAACACTACTGTGGTCAAAGACTGGTTCAGTATTAAACTCTGTCTTTTGCTATGCAATAGAAATATTAGACTTAATTTGATAGATATTGATTTTCGAGATAACAATAGTTCTGAAGCTGTAAGGATCAGGAGCAGGTCAAAAATAATATATTTCTTCCCAATTACCAGCATGATATTCAACATCAACATGTGTATATCAAAAATGACCACAGGTAATTTACCCAAGGTTTTGTGAACTGAAAGCATATTGGAAGGAGAATGGGCACAGATGTTTCAATCATTTTCTCTTCAAATGAAGTTGACATCTTACAGTAACGTATCATTCCATGCCCTGAATAATATTTACAATGATCCCATGTTTCTTCCTTTCTATAGCAATCCTTAGAATTAATTGAGAGGCCATACAATAACAATATAAAGCTCAACCAATTCCATATGCAATTCAAAATATTTCTAGTCCAAAGCAACTATTTTGACCCTTCAAAAATTGCTTCTTGGTATAGCTCAATTCTGGGATCAAAGTGCTCATTTTATATTCAAAAACAGGATTGTTTCAGTATCAGAACACTTCTAGAATATTGAAACAAACTGAAGAATACTTCCTGTAAAGTTGGAGCAATCCATTTTGAACTTTGATAAAAACCCAATTATAACAATGTTAAGATAAGAAAGTGACATGTTTATACACAAATTGAAATAAAATAGTAGTAGTTTATGTTGATAATTTTGAGGCTGGAAAACTGAGGGTGCATCATTAAAAGGAACTAAAGTCCTTTTGTTTGCAGGAAATTGCAAGACTTTGGTTATGTATAAAAACATACGACTGTGTGAATTTTCTTATCTTATTTATATCTGTTTATAAGTAAATAAACTATAAACTAGGTATAAATAGACATTAACTGATGTTTGTGCTCAGTATTAGATAAAGAGAATATTCCAAAATATGCTGAAATAGTTTAGCATTGTGCAAAACATCATCTTTGGTTGCCAACCTGAGAGCATTAAAAAAAATCACTATAGCTTAGAGTTTTAGTAGAAAGCGATTACTCAGATGAATAAATTTGATTATAAGCAGTATGTGTGTTTGTGTATCAAAAGTAAGGTGACCAGATTTTAACATTGGTAAAGCGGGATACCATTGACTGATGGGGGGGGGGGGTGTTCTTGATTAATTTTTTTTTTTAAAAAATCCGGACTTCTTTAAAACACCGCGGGACGCAGGACAAATTGTTCAAAAGCGGGATGTCTGGTCACCTTAATTTAGATGCCCCTCAAAGGCAAAACTCGGGGGGCTGAATTCTACAGGGGGAGGAGTAAAGGGGGGGATTTGAGGGGCAGCCCAAAGCACCATCTGTCTAAATTTGCATCAGGCAGGCAGTATCATTTTCATAGACCATGATCAGAGGAGCAGCTGATCCTATGGAGAGACTCCTCCTGCATTCAGTCCCAGGCCTACAAGTGGAAGTACCCCTTCCTTCCTTCCTCCTTTCACCTTCCTTCCCTCCCTCCCTCCCTCCCTCTTTCTTCCTTCTAGCCTTCCTTCATTTCCATTCTTTCTCCTTCCTTCCTTCTTCTTGCCTATCTACCTTCTGTCTTTCTGCTCTTTAGATCTCTCTTTCCCTTCCTTCCTCCTTCCATCCTTTCACCTTCCCTCTTTCCTCCCTTTCTTCTTTATTTTTCTGTTCTTTCCCTTCTCTTCCTTTCTTCTTCCATTATTTTCTTCTTTCCTCCCTCCCTCCCTTCTTTTTCCTTCCTCCTTCCATCCTTCCTTCTTCCTTCATTCCTCTTGCTTATCTACCTTCACCTTATCCGTCTTCTGCTCTTTCCTTCTCTTACTTCCTTTCTACTTCCATCCTCTCTTCTTTCCTTATTTACTCCCTTTCTCCTTTTCTCTTCCTCCTTCCATTCTTTCAGCTTCCTTTCTTTTACCTATTTACCTTCTCTGTCTTTCTGCACTTTCCATCTCTCTCTTCCCCTTCGCTTCTGTTCCTTCCTCCTTCCATCCTTTCACCTTCCCTCCTTCCTATTTCTTCCTTCTTCCTTCCTTCTGCCTATCTACCTTCACCTTCTCTGTCTTTCTGCTCTTTCCCTGTCTTCCCCTTTCCTCCCTCCCTTCTTTCCTTTCTAGTTCCATCTTTTCTTCTTTCCTCTCTCCCTCCCTTTTTCTTCCTTCCTTCCTTCCTCCTTCCTCTTGCCTATCAACTTCATCCTCTTTGTCTTTCTGCTCTTTCCCTCTCTTCCCCTTCTCTTCCTACCTCCTTCCTTCTTTTCTCCCCCCTTCCACTTTTTCTTCCTTCCTTTCTTCCATCTTCCTCCTTCTCCTTCCTCCTTCTTCCTTCTATTCTTTCTCCTTCCTTCCATTTTTCTCCTTCCATCTTCTTCCCCCCTCCCTTATTTTCCTTCCCCCCTCCTTCCTTCCTTCCTCTCCTTCCCATTCTCTCCTTTGGAGGGGACAAAACCCAAGGGCTAACAGGGTCGGGGGTGGGGGGGCAGCAGAGACCAAAGAAAGTCAGATGATCTTATTAAAACTTTCCTATTTGTTGTATCGTATTGCTGCGAACATATAAACCAAATCAGGGGAACATTTTGCAACCGATGGTGCTGCAAGGAAAGGGGGGAAGGAGGTGGCCCTGCTGTTTCCCCAGTTTTGCAAGGAATGAGAAACGGTGCTTTAATCCGAAGCAAAGGATGATTGCAATCGGAACCGCAGACAGGGAAAGAAAGAAAGATCCTTGTAGCACAAAACCCACCTTTGCATGGTTGTGAGAACATAGGTAAAACAAAAAAAAAAGCACAGCATCCCTCCGCCCTCTGAATGGGACTCAGCGTGACTCCAATTTGAATACAAGCACACGGAGCCGGGCAGGAAGATAAGCACCTTCATAGGACAAGTTATTTAATTTTCCTAAATGATGTACCACTTCCCTAGATATCTTTCCTCATTCTATTTAATTTGAGATGATGATGATAATATAATTCTATTTGACTTCTTCCTACATAGAATTTGAATCCAGACAATTAATTTAAAACATAATTTCTCAACCTTAGCAACTTTAAGATGAGAAGACTTCAACTCTCAAAATTCCACAATAATCCAACACTGATATAAAGTATGGTACGTTTTTTCTTCTGTTAAAAGAAATGCTATGTTTAAAGCGAAATATGTAAGGAATTGAGATAACATTAATTTAAAAGCTTAATTAAATCAAATGTTTAATATTTAAAGTCTTCTTTTAAACTGGGTTAACTAGAATAAGACACTAAAATAATTATGAGAGTGGGATATGTTTATTTGTTATTTGCAATATATATAGGAGTAGCAATAGCACTTAGACATATACCAATTTAGAGTGCTTTACAGCCCTATCTAAGCAGTTTACAGAGTCAGCATATTGTCCCCAACGATCTGGGTTCTCATTTTACCCACCTCGGAAGGATGGGGATCTGAGTCAGCCTTCAGCCTGGGTAAATTTGGACTGCCAAATTGCAGGCAGGCGACAGAAGTAGCAGAAGTAGCAAAGAATTACCTACAAAGGTATTTAATTCCCCCCCCCCCCCCATTCAATCATTTCAGAGTCTTGAAGACTGCCTGGACAAGTCCCTACAGGTTTTTTGGCAATATTTATCAGAGGTGGTTTGCCACTGCTGCCTTCCTAGGCTGAGAATGACTGGCCTAAAGTCACCCAGCTGGATTTGTGCCCAGGGCAGGACTAGAATTCATTGTCTCCCAGTTTCTATCCTAATAACCCACTATACAAGTCTGGCTCTCTAATTATTGAAACCCTAATTTGCTTTCATTATAAGGTTCTTCTTACCTTATTTTAGTGCTTGCCTTGTTCTTTAGGAGTAATCAGGTCCCACTCTAGTTGAAAATGGCTCCTTCCTATCTTTCAGAGGCTGGTGATCCTGGTAGGATAAAAAGAACAGCAATGGAAGATGTTTTTATCTGCATGGTTTGTAATGAGAGATGAGGAATTTTCAGCACTTCCTTTGAAGAGTTCTGGTCAATATGGCATTGGGTTCCACCCAAAAAACCTTTTAAATCCACCACAAATGAAATTCATGTTCTTCTCTTCTCCCCCAGGTCATTTATGTACTGTTGCTGCTGCTGCTAAATAAAAATAAAAGCTGATTGGGCCAATTGGTTTTGCCATAGGAAATGTTGGTGTGAGCATGATTGTCAAACATTGATCTTCCTGTAGCTCTAAGCCAGAGTAGCATGTTGCTATTAGATATTCCAATATGGATCTTGATTACCACCTGCAAATAATGCTTGGAAGTAAAAAACAATATCTAGCCAAGAGGAAGATGTTGAGTATACAAGATCATACTATGCTTAGAGATAATCTACTAGAAAAAAAATCATGCCTTACTGAAAGCTATAGCTGACTAAATCTACTGCTTGTTGTAGTTTTTTTAAAAAAGAAGTATTATTAAACAGTCATTGATAATCAGCAGGATTAGTGATACCCAATATTTCTCTGCATTGGGTCTGGTTAAATAATCTTGTACTAACCTTTCAAGAATATGAGCATTCCATTTTCATGCATAGGTGTTTTGAGATTTGTCTCATGGAAGACAAAAGTAACTCTTTTTCAGATTGGGGAATGCTAATGGAATGCTCCTTGAATGAACACAATAAAGAGCTATGACTAAAGGTGATTAGCTATATTGTCATTAAATAGGGAGAAGAATAAAAAAAAGCTTCTTCCTTTTCTATACTTGGAATAAACTGTGGCTAAATTTTCCTAGTATCAGAAGAATAATTTGGGGTTCCAACTCGAGTCGGGGTGACACAAGAATAAAAATGAGATCTAGACAGCTGTGAGGAATGAAGAAATATTTATTCCTATAAGCAAAACAGTTTGCCTGGGGTGTGGAAGTGTCTTATGTGCTGAGGGTTGTGTGTGTGTATGTGTGTTCTTATGAACATACACTTCTGCTGGGAGACTTAATTTAATTAACTCTATTTGTGTTTGCAGACATTACCTTTTGACATGTGAATTACTATGTTTCCCTGAAAATAAGACCTCCCCAGATAATAAGCCCAACCGAGCTTTTGAACGCATGTGCTAAAATCAGCCCTCCCCTGAAAATAAGCCCTCCCTGAAAATATTGCGACACGGTAGCAGCCATGAGCTGACCATGCTTGATACCTCCTGCACCTCAAGAATAGTAAGACCTCCCCCAAAATAAGGACAAGCATTTATTTTTGGGGGGGGGGTCAAAAGAAAATAAGACCCTGTCTTAGTTTTGAGGAAACATGGTAGGTCTGAGTAACTTATTTTGGAGTTTGAGGAAGTTTGCTAATTTGATTAACATGGAGACATTGATTCTCAGATCATTTTAGTTTCTGTTAATATTTTAAGGGAAGGTGAAAATAGTATAAACAATAAAATATATTAGGATATAAAACTTCTCATCCAAGAGATTGAAAGAATAGCAGCAAAGAAAAGCAAGTAAACCTAAGGTTCATGTCCACAAACTCTGAGACTGCAAGCATTTTATATAAACTAAATAAAACAGGTTTTGTGACCTACATTTTGAATACTGGTTGTATTTCTATTGTTTTTGTATTTGTAATTTGTACCTTCAGTTGTACAAATTTAAGATATGATTTTTTTTTCATGCAGCCTTCATCCAAAAAATTTGAAATATTCTGAAATTGCAAAAAAAAATTATAATTATATGGAGCAAAATTTAATATCGATTTCATACAAAATACAAAGTAACTGTGTGAAGATGTCCTTTTAACAATTTGTTTTTAAACAAATTGCAGCATCCCCATGATTATGTGATCAGAACTCAAATGTTTGGCAACTGCTTCATATTTATGACCATTGCTGTTTCACAAGGTCATGTGATCATCTTTTGCAATCTTCTGACAAGCCTTTTGTCAAAGGGGCAACCTCACATAGCAACCAACTTATTGATTTATCAACTGCACTGATTCACTTAACAACTGGCAAGAAAGATTATAAAATGGAATAAATTCACTTAACAAATGTCTCACTTAACAACATAGATTTTGGGCTCAATTGTGGTCATAAGTTGAGGACTACCTGTATACAGATTCGCTTTCATTTTCATTTCTATTTAAGAATTCTATTTAACAAAAATCTGCCAAAACTATCCTCAAAATAACAATACAGAACAATTTATTGAAAATTGTAGGCGAAATACTGGAATTTGGCAATAAAATCATCTTAGACTTTTTTCTATTTTGGGTTGTTTTTATTTAAACATGAAAAATCTTGAAAAAATGGATTTTTCCTTTGTTTTCCACTAACTCTCCCAAATCTTTATCTTTATAGTTATGTTTTACTGATTCGTTATATTGCAGCCTTTTTAGACTTTCACAGAGGACAGACAAATGAAATATTTCTACTTAAGTTAAATGAACCTAAAAGAATAGCTATAAGAATGTTAGAATTAGCACTTGGATGCAGTTGTTAATGTAGCTTTAATTTTGATGGGAGTTTTGATGGGAGTTATCTTTCCAAAAATATAGCAGTTTTTACTACTACCAACAATGTTTCCTTTAAAAAATGTAATAGCTCAAGGGCATGAACATGAAATTATCATATCTAAGTGAAAAGATAGCTGGAAGCTTAATTATATATTTAAAAGGTGAGGGAAAATATATTGTGTCTTCAAATAGATTTTGAGTCTTGGAAACTACATAGAAACATCCATGTAATTTTCTTGACAGCAATTAGATTTGTTGCTGCCCTTTTTTGAACTTTCTTCAGCTTTCCTGCATTGTCTACAGCCATAATATTTCCTGGAAATCTTCCACCCGAATATTAACCAGCCTGACCTTCCTTGATCCATGATCTGAGCTCAAGGAAAGTCAGGTATTGCTACCTCTACTTAGATATTAATCAATCACACTATGACTTAAATGATGAACTCTTTCTACAAAAGCATGAATAATTGTGAATATATATATATAAAAGATTTGAAAAGCGTGAGCATTGAACATAAAATATGTTCATATTTTACCTCCTTTTCAAGGTCCCATTAAGGAAAAAAATGTTCGTAATCACCACCTTTTCTTTTATGAAAATAGTATTGGTTGAGGGGAATAATAAGAATAACCTTCAATATACTTAGGGTATTCAGAAACATTGATTTGTTACATCATGTTTGACAAATTGTTCATTGATTTCAAAACTTGGGTGCTGCTAGAATGGAGTGGTGAAATAAAAGGATTTTTAACTGATGAAACATAACTGTATCAGTGTATTTCCATGCCAAATGTAAGCAATCCACCTCAATTATGCTAATTGGTGCCCTAGAAGAAAATGATACAGCTGTTTAGTGAATTAGCAAAGTAGAGATATTTTCCTTTTGAGTAGAATAAATTTCAGAATATTCCTGCCAGAAGGAAATATGTTATGCACACATTTTTTAAAAGACAAGATTATATTTCATATTTTGACACCAAAAATTCATTGTTTCTATTATGTATTGAATATATTTTATGTTCTTAGTTACTCTGAGGATCTATATTCACTATATTTAAATAATTGTCTTTTATCTGTATAATTTCCAAACTATTAGCATAAAAATTGGAGGAACATAAGATGGAAATTATGACCATTATTTGCTCTTTAATTTTATTTATTATTGAAATAGAATTGATATGTTGCTTTTCAGCATAGGCTCTTCAGCATAGATCCTACAAGCTATGATCTTATAAAATAAAATACAATATATTAACAACTAAATTAAAAAAATATGTACTTGTAAAAGATATTTAAATAATAGTATGTATAATGGAAAATATATTTTAGTTTGCAGTTCAGACCAAAGCAGGTCCCACAGTTGAAATATTTTGTTCTGACTAAAAAAATGTTCTTGTTATAACAAAATTTTAAATATTTATAATGTTCTAGCCAGTGAAAACAATCAGTACCCAAAATAAGTTTGTTCTGTTTCTCTTTATAGGCCACAAGGATACTGTGCCTGTTCATGCTGATTGCTTAGGCATTGGTCACCTGATGGTGTGGCAGCCACTTAAAAAGGGCAGATTAATGGAGTTGTGATTGGTTGAGGTATATTGATAGATGATATATTGGGGTAGGTGGAGTCTGACCAGATGCTGTCTACATCCATCTCTGTTTCACAATCCACTGTTGA